>NC_135232.1:316074367-316377398 GCF_051348905.1 Ranitomeya variabilis | reverse complement strand
GATTTTATTGATAGTGTTTCATGCTCCAGCTAAACAGATACCATTTAGTCAATTACCAAGGATCCACTGTAATTAAGAATGAATGAGTCCCTGAAATAATAGCCATGCAGTGATATCACAAGCTGTGTACTGCGGCATCAATAGTGACATGGAAGGCTTTCACAGCAATCAGACTGGGCTTAATGGCTACAGAAGTCATAGTCTAATGAGGCTCAATCAGTGCCCTGCACAGGCTGCGCTCTAATTCTAGGTAAATGAATGTGCGCGGCTGTCTTGAGTGTCACACGCCGTGTTGTGTTATTTTTCTTTGCGCACACTTAAAGGCTTTGAATATTGTTGATATTTTGTGCGACTTCATTGTGTACTAGCCGCAGCTTCTGAAGCTCAAGGCTGGCCGACAACAAGAAGCTGCGTGTGTCTGAAGCTGCACTGTACAAACAGAGATTGATCCACTGTACCCGGAGTGACAAAGAAGTCATCAGCCTTGTGTGTCTGGGCCTTGTTCTTTGCACTGTCTCTGATAAGAGCCCACTATTCCCCCAGCTGAGCTTTTCCTTTTCCTGCCAGAGAATCCCTGCAGCTGTCTCGGAATAACATTCATTTCCTTCCTGAATATCGGTCTGGAGTGGCTGGACACCCCAATGTAGAACTGCGAGGGACGACAGAAGCAGACAGCACATAAGTCAAGAGCTGGCACTGCCCCAATCGCTAATGAACTGGCACTGATATAGTGATGAAAGAGATGGAGAAACAGGACATATGCACACACAATGTCACAGTGTCATGGCCCGTGGACCAAGGACGATAATGCGCAAAGTTGACAAGGACAAGGAGACAGTTAGACCCTTTGAGACCTAAGTGAAACGCTGCAACACAAAACAGACAAATCATTGAGCGCGATTTAGGCTAAATGCAGATATTTATGGGTGTATTTCTCTAAACAGAAGAATATTTATTTTCATGGCACTTCTGTAGGATGCAGATTATAGGGTTGCAATAATTAAAATTCATTATTTAGTGAATGTTATAAAACATACCTCTATAATGAGGCAAATAATGAACGTTCAATTTTGAAAGCTGTTTTCTTGTCTAATCCAAACAACTCCAGTTGTTAAGTGGTAATTAATTTCTTAATTTATCTCTGAGATTTGGAAATCCTCTTTTCTGAGACAAAGTTGTGCGTTTTCTAAAATAAACAGACTTCTTTTTCTGACATCCCGATTAAAGAAATTAATGAATACAACATTTTGGACCTGAAAAAACATTGAAATATTTGGCATTGGGGCTAAGCGCCATTCTTATGGAACCCCACTGTGGTAGAGTCACAAAATTTGTTTTCTCTCAACTGAGCCTTCCGGTGATTTTTTCCCTCTATTAGGAAATAGTAATGAGTATGCAGAGAGTGCATTGCAATACTTACCGGACGCTGTCTTCTGCCGTTTCCAGTGCTGCTCCGTTAGGCTTCAGAGTCATGTGACTGCATTGAAGTCCTGCTGAATCATACTGTGGGGTGCAGAGGTCACTTTTTGGTATCACAACCACAGGACTATTTATGTATCTCTTCTTTCGATTAATAAGCAATGTAATAATAAGTAATGGCAACAGAACATGATGAACAGGAAAGATAGCAATGTTATTATTTTTGTAATAACTCTCAAATAAAAGTGATTTTTTTTCCCAAATCCTCAGTTCAAAAATGCGCTTAGATTCTTCTATGAGGATATATTTTTTTTATGGCAAACTGACAATATCTTGGAAGGCATCTTAATCACTTATCAGGGTGTTTTCTTCCTCTTCATGTGGACTGGATGTGAATGACGTTGTTTCTGGCACTAACAAGTCAATTACCATGATAAGTTATTTTAGCTGTTTATTCGTTATTGTCCAGTAACCTATGTAAACATTAGAGGTCATTTCAATCTACAAGTAGCCCTGGCCTTATGTCTTATGTATTAGTAAGCATCAAAAATCACAATATAGATCTGTCTCGCAAATTATTAAAACGTGATCTGGAGTAATGTCTGTTACTGTGCAATGTAAAGTGGGGCTCAAATGCTAAAAAACATAAAATGTAAATTTGGAGAGCTATGTTGTCTACAGTAATTTGTTAACATCGATTCATCTTTCAGAAAAGCTGTCATTGTTTAAGGAGAGGTACTAGAATGAATGAAGGTTTATAAGCAGTTTTAGAATGTGGCATACCAGGCAACTTGCCATGGCCAACAATCCTTTTACTAGAGGACCTCTGAGAACAAGAACTCTAAGGGTACCGTCACACTAAGCGACTTTGCAGCGAGAACGACGATGATCCGTGACGTTGCAGCGTCCTGGATAGCAATCTCGTTGTGTTTGACACGCAGCAGCGATCTGGATCCCGCTGTGATATTGCTGGTCAGAGCTAGAAGTCCAGAACTTTCTTTCGTCGCTGATCACCCGCTGTCATTGCTGGATCGGTGTGTGTGACACCGATCCAGCGATGTGTTCACTTGTAACCAGGGTAAATATCGGGTTACTAAGCGCAGGGCCGCGCTTAGTAACCCGATATTTACCCTGGTTACCATTGTAAAAGTAAAAAAAAAAAAACACTACATACTCACCTTCTGATGTCTGTCACGTCCCCCGCCGGCGGCTTCCCTGCACTGAATGTGTCAGCGCCGGCCGGCCGTAAAGCAGAGCACAGCGGTGACGTCACCGCTGCTGCCGGTGCTGACACATTCAGTCAGTGCAGGAAGCTCTCGGCAGCAGCGCGTAACCCTGTGGACGCCGGGGGACGTGACAGACATCAGAAGGTGAGTATGTAGTGTTTTTTTTACTTTTACGATGGTAACCAGGGTAAATATCGGGTTACTAAGCGCGGCCCTGCGCTTAGTAACCCGATGTTTACCCTGGTTACCCGGGTGCTGCAGGGGGACTTTGGCATCGTTGAAGACAGTTTTAACGATGCCGAAGTCGTTCCCCTGATCGTTGGTCGCTGGAGAGAGCTGTCTGTGTGACAGCTCCCCAGCGACCACACAACGACTTACCAACGATCGCATCGCTGGTCGTGATCGTTGGTAAGTCGTTTAGTGTAACGGTACCATAAGAGTGGTCAATGAAATTCCAGTATTATTTTGCAAAGTATAATGGTATTTTGGAGAGTTGAATTGCAGCATTATGTACGATCCACATCGGAGTATTTTGCTTTTTTTTTTAAAGTAGTGCTGTAGGTTCATCTTATGTAGATGGAAATTAACTCAGGTAACTTCAATTCTGACTCACATGATTACACTGGGCTTTATGTGTGAACTGGAAGTAACGTGAGTCAGAAAAGGACCAGTATGGTGCTGGAAACCGGGAAAGACGGCCATAGATAAGTATATTAATGCACACATATTAGAAAGGTTTGGGGAATATAAGTTTTGCGGAGAGTGCTCCTTTAAAAGGAACCTGTCACCATAAAAAACACTATTACCTGCAGATATGGGGTTAATCTGCAGGTTAATAGAGTTGCTAACCATCCCGGCGCCTGCACGTGGCCGAACGCTGCACAGCACTCAGTTTCAGTCACGGGGGCGGTGGCAGTGCTGGTTACAACTGCGTTCTGTGTACTCAGAGCGGTGACAGAACCCACGCCGGCACACCACCTGTGACTGACACCGAATGCCGCCGGGGAGAATATGATTAATTTTCTCCCCGTAGCGTTCGGCCATGTGCAGGAGCCAGGCAGGTTAGCAACTCTATTTACCTGCAGATTAACCCCATTTCTGCAGGTTAATAGTGTTTTTCTGGTGACAGGTTCCCATTAAAGACGGGTGCATACCAGTCCAATAGAATTCTTCAACCAAAATATGAAAAAACACAGCACTCCAGGGGAAGACCAAGCTGCAAACATTTCTTAAACAGCATTATATTGCTCCTATTGCACTCAGTAGTCACACTCGAACAGAGGCACGTGATAACTAAGGGTGGCCATGCACCTAGCAATCACTAGCCTGTCAGTTATTATACATGGCCATGTATGCATATGTTTTCAATGAATAGACAGTAGCAAACTGTCGCCAAATATCTCATCCAGTGACTTATCTCTCATGAGAGTAAAGGATCAGGTATAATGAAAACTATTATGCCCAATCCTTCTATCATCGTCTACCTATTATCAGCCAAATTGTCTTTTTGGTATGCGTTCAGCCAACATAAGTAGCAACAACTTTTCCCTCACATGTACGGAAAAAAAATTGTTGACTGTTCTTTTTGTAACTATGTAAAAGAACAACATGCAAATAACATGCACATAGCATTTTAGCGTACCAGTAGAGATATAAGAAGAATAAGATCTCTATATGAAAAGATTACTAACTACAAGAATATAATGTTCAAAAGAGACTCCATTTTTAAATGAATGTCAAATTTTAGTAAATAGATTAAGGGCATTTGAAAAGAGATGGTATAAAATACACTTGTACAGAAGTGGTTGCAGCCGGAATCCTTCACCCCAGCCAAGATGATTGACAATGTTCTTATGGACAGGTTTATCCACTTCCTTCCCAGGTTAGTGCAGACCTGAGTTGTCCAGGGAGACCCATGGAATACAGTTGACCTGGTTAGCCTGGTGGAAAGGTACCAGGTGGTCGAGAAGTCCTTAAGTAAACCGGGCATTTTCACATCCCCATGCTGGAGTATCCAGAAGGAGTCTGAGTCTCAAAAAAGGGGTAGTAAAGCCACAACTGCAGGGGCCCGAGTTCCCAAGGGGCTGCTGGTGAGGACTTAATGTATTGGTTGTGTTACGGTCCTGGGCACATAGCCGACTGTAGTATAGGGAAGTGCTGTTCATATTATGCTTATCCAGCTTGCAGTGTGGAAAATCAGGCCGGTGAGGAGCCACAGGCATGTCCCATGACAGTAAATAGGGTGCTGGTGTCGGCACTCTGGGACTCAGGGAGTTTGGTGACCCTGGTAAGGACCTCACTCCCCCACCAGTTTATTCAAAGAAAACACATGAGTGTCCACTGTATTCACGGGGATGCCAAGGACTATCCTGTTGCCAGAGGCACTATAAAAATAAACTGTGGCACTGAGTCCCATGAGGTCAGAATAGTCAAAGACCTACTACACCCAGTAATAATAGGACGGGACTTTGCTTGTTCTGGCACTTATGACAAAAGGCGGGGGTGCAAAGTTACTCAGACAGGAGTCGGTTTGACCATGAAGAATCCTCAGCTGCTATACGGGCGGCATCCTCGGGGGACTTCTGGATATTATGAAGGAGACCTGGGAAGCAGAGGTTACACTCCACCTGAGCATCATCGAGTATGTGGCTCAAATGCAGGACAGGATCGCGAGGGTGATGCTGATTGTGAAGGAGAGCCTCCTCCAAGCACAAAAGGCCCAGGCAAGGTCTACAATTGGTCAGCGAGGCTAATACAGTTTAGCCCTAGAGACCGGGTATTGGTGCTGGTCCCCACAGTCGAAAGTAAACTTCTGTCCAAGTGGCAAGAGCCATACGATGTGGCTGAAAAGCTAAGTGACATCAACTACAAGGACCACCAGCCATGGAGAAGAAAACCCTACCAGGTGAGGATGTTGAATGTTGAGCCCCTAAATGACCTTTTTAAAAGCACGAAGATGTCGATCGCCAAGTGGTCTTCTGAAGTTGAAATGACGTTCTAGGAGTTGAAGCTCGCCCTATGCAAACAGGCAGTTTTGGTCGCACCTGACTTCAGTAAGGAATTCGTTGTTCAGACAAACATTTCCAAGCTTGGCTTGGGAGCCGTGTTGTCCCAGGAAATACAGTAAATGGGGACAAACATCCAGTCCTTTACCTCAGTAGGAAACTCTCCTCCAGTGAGAAGAACTATGCCATTTTAGAAAAAGAATGCTTGCCTATCAAATGGGCAATTGGCACACTGAGGTACTACCTGTTAGGCCAGAAGTTCAGGCTAGTGTCATATCATGTGTCCCTGAGATGGATGAGGGAAAGGAAGGGGAAGAATGCCCGGGTAACTAATTGGTTTCTAGCGCTCCCGGACTTTAGCTTTTATGTGGAGCACAGGTCTGGGATTAACTACATGGTAACGCAGATGCCCTGTCCAGACTTCCCTGTTTAGTGACTAATGGTGCCAGATATCTATCACTGAGGTGTTAGCTTCAGTGATATGAACCTAGGGAAACTGGTCCACTAAATGCTGAGCGGGATTAATAAACCATTTTAAGGGCTAGGTTTTTGTGAACAGCTGAAAAGTGGGTGGGAGGCTGTTCACCATATCTCCACCCCAGTGTGGGGTTTAAGAGATAAATATGTCAGACTTCTGAATCATTCAGGGTTCAGTGTGCCTGGAGGCTAGGGCTCCAGAGCTTTGTTATGCTAAACTGAGCTGAACTCTGTTGTATTCCCTGAGCGGGCGGATACCCGCAACCACATAAACTGTGCTATACGTTATCTTTTGTTTTCCCATTATGCCACAAAGGCCGTGTTAACTTTGCATTGGCTTATGCTGTACTTTAATAAACCAGGAGAAGATTCAAACAAGAACAAAACCACCCTATCATGACTAAACTTCCATATACCCTGTGACTCACAGAAGATAGTACCATGCAGCTAGAGAGACGCAAAATACCTTACAAGTAGCGTTATACTCACAATGCCCCCTCTTACAAGCCTCAAAGGACAAAAAGTGCATACATTGTACTCTTCTATAATATAATAGCCACAAAAAAAAGTCCCCCAAATTACCCCATATAAAATTGTAAGCTTATCCTTAAGAATCTATGTATATAATTGTCTAAGGGGTACTTCCGTCTGTTTGTCTGTCTGTAACGGAAATCCTGCGTCGCTGATTGGTCGCGGCCGGCAGGTCGCGAACAATCAGCGATGGGCACAGTCCGGCCGCGAATTCGCCCTTCCCTGCTCCCCTCCAGTCAGTGCCCCCGCCTTACTCCCCAGTCAGTGCCCCATAGCGGTTTAGCAGTCCATTAAGCGGACTACGTTACATCGCGGCATAACGCGTTGTAACGCAGTCTGTTAACTCTGCTATTAACCCTGTGTGACCAACTTTTTACTATTGATGCTGCCTATGCAGCATCAATAGTAAAAAGATCTAATGTTAAAAAGAATTAAAAAAATAAAAAATCATTATATTCTCACCTTCCGGTGCCTTTCCCGCTCCTCGTGACGCTCCAGTCCCAAGAATGCATTGCGGCAATGACCGGAGATGACATAGCAGTCTCGTGAGATGATGACGTAGCAGTCTCGTGAGACCACTACATCATCACGTGTTATTGCCGCAATGCATTCTTGGGACCGGAGCGTCGCGAGGAGCATCGCTAAACGCCTGGGCTGGATCCGGGTGCCGCCGGAAGGTGAGTATATAACTATTTTTTATTTTAATTCTTTTTTTAACAGGGATATGGTGCCCACATTGCTAAATACTACGTGTGCTGTGTTATATACTATGTGGGCTGTGTTTTATACTGCATGGGCTGTGTTATATACTGCGTGGCCTGTGTTATATACTACGTGTCTGTGCTATATACTACGTGGGCTGTGCTATATACTACGTCGCTGTGCAATATACAAAGTGGCTGTGTTATATACTGCATGGGCTGTGTTATATACTACGTCTCTGTGCTATATACTACGTGCGCTGTGCTATATACTACATGGGCTGTGTTATATACTATGTCGCTGTGCTATATACTTCGTGGCTGTGATATATACTACGTGGCTATGCAATATGCTACGTGGCTGGGCAATATACTACGTGGCTGTGTTATATACTACGCGTCTGTGCTATATATTACGTGGGCTGTGTTATATACTTTGTGGCCTGTGTTATATACTACGTGGGCTGTGTTATATACTGCGTGGGCTGTGCTATATACTACTATACATATTCTAGAATACCCAATGCATTAGAATTGGGCCACCATCTAGTCAAATATAAATGTAGTTAGTGCTATAACAAGAAATAATATTCACCGACCCTTGATCCCAGAAGGAATCTAGGGCTATCTTGTTTCTGTCTGGGTAGGCTGAAGCCTCACATTGACAGATACAAGGATGTCAGAGCATCACATGAGCCAGTGGGTGTCTAACAGGCTGTGGCCAAATGAGGCCGCCGACCTCGAAACAAGCACTGACACCAATGCCCTCAGGTAAGTGCCTCCCTAGGCAACTGACTTATTAGGCTGGCAAGAGGAAATATAGCCCAATTTGTCCCCTGAAATAATAGTATGCAAGTTTATGGGGATTTGAGAGGAGATAACTGTCGGTCAGCACTTACTGTATCTTATGTGTATGGTTGTCTATATTTGGTGAAAATAAAAAGGTGTAGTTTTTGCATGTATATTCTTTCACATTATTGGAACACTGGAAGAGCACACATTCTCAATGTGGTGCAGATAAAAAGTCATGCAAGTAAGCCTCATGAAATTATGTAGAGATGTACTGTACAATGAAGAGTTAAAGTCATTGCTCCTTAAGTATCGGCAGGTATCCAAGGCTATAGACTTTTAGAATGGGCGTGCTCGCATCTCTTCCTGTTTTTCCTCTCCCTTTCCCCTGTTGGATTAATGAATTGACCCTACATACAGCAAAGGAACCCAGGATTACTGATTAGTGTTTTTTCAGAAGGGCTCCTCTGACCCTCTTAAGACAATGACAGGAAAACGTTTAGAGACAGGCTGATGTTTTCCCCAAATGTATATATATTTTCTTTCAATCAGGTCTTTTTTTATCTCAAGTCCTCTTTCCTCGTCTCTTCACCAATGATTCATTGCTGCTTCTCAGTCCAAGATTTAAATTAAGACTCTTGTTTAGTCTTGATTTGTCAGGAGAATATGTGTAATTGATGAAAAGAAGCAATCTATAACTGTAATCTACTCATTTAGTCATGTACTTTCTGGTCAAAGAACTATTGTACCCCGTGTCCCTCAAACATCACAATAGAATTGGAAAATTGCTAGATTTTTATTATTGAGACATTATATAATTTACATAATTGTACTTAATAACCTAAAGCACGTCTTAAAGACGTTGTCCAACAATGATGATGTGTTCTAGTTACATGTGACTTCTGAATGGATCAGACATCACTTCCATGCAGACCTCCAGAGCGGCCTGTGCTGGATCCGTGGGGTCATTGGTAGGTGAGTATGCCTCCATTTCTTATTTTAAAAACATTAATGCCTGAAAATGATACATTTTTTTACTGTCGAACAACCTCTTTAATATTTCTATACACATTAGATCACTGTTGTTGGATTCCACCGAATTTGATAGGATCACAATTGTAGTGTGGGGACTTTTTTACTGTCTCATTGCTAAAATCCCCTAAAAATAAACCCAGCGCACATGGTTATGGGGAGGCCAGGTGAAGACAGCTATAAGCTTTGTGCTTATTCAGAGACATTAATTGTCATAATTTCAAACTGTTTTTTTAAAAATATATTTTACTCACCTATATAGCGCCATCATATTCCACAGGGCTTATCAAACACTATCATTGCTGTCTCCATTGGGGCTCACAATCTAGATTCCCTATCAGTATGTCTTTGGAGTGCGGGAGGAAACCGGAGTACCCAGAGGAAACTCGCGCCAACATAGGGAGAACATACAAACTCCTTGTAGATGTTGTCCTTGCTGGGATTTTAACCCAGGACCCCAGAGCTGCAACGCTAACCACTGAGCCACTGTGCTGCCACGGTGAAAACTTATAACTTAATACCATAAACATGATGTTTATTGCTAACTATAATATATTTCTATTTATTATATATACTATAAGCGGGCCTTTCTTATTACAAGGTGTTTAAAGGGATTCTGTCAGTAGAATCAACCCTCCAAAGTGGTCAATATGGGCATATAGATCATAGGAAGCTGAATAAAATGATACATTGATATCTGCAGTCCAATGTCTTATTCCAGAGAAATCCATGTTTTTCTTAATATGTAAATAAGCTGTTAAGATCTATGGGCTAAGCATGGATCTCCCTTAGAATCTGCCTCCAGAGACTATTTTAAATGAAAGGGGGTGTTATCAGTGTGAGAAATGTAGGTCAGGAGAGCAGAATGTCAGTTATCATATATCTTACACTAGTAATGCTCCCTTTCATTTAAAATTATCCCTGGAGGCAGATTCTCATGGAAATCTATGTCCAGACCATATATCTTAACAGCTCAGTTACATATAATAAAAATGTGGATTTCTTGAGAATAAGACATCAGGTCGCAGAAATCAAGGTATCATTTTATTCAACTTTCTATTACCTGTGTGCCCATATTGATGACTTTGGAGGGTTGATCCTACTGACAGATTCCCTTTAAGTTCACATGATACAATTGCTCTGCGTTTTTTGTTCCATGATATTCCAAAATCACAGTAAAAACACATTGATTTTGTTGCAAATGTATTATTATTATTTATGTAAAGAATTTGTGACAAAAACACTACAATTTTACCATTATTTCAATAATTCATGGCAAAATAAATGCAGCGTGATTGCATTATTACAGAATGAGGGCCAGGGCAGAGAACATTATTTCAGGATAGGGGCCAGGACAGCGGGCATTACTACAGGATGGGGGCCAGGACGGAGAGCATTATTACAGGATGGGGCCCAGAACGGAGAGCATTATTACAGGATAGGGGACAGGATGGTGGATATTTTTACAGGATGGGTGTCAGGACAAGGGGGGCATTATTCCAGGAAAATGGACATTATTTCAAGATGGTGGGCCTGGATGGGGGACATTATTGCAGTATGAGGGCCAGGATGGGGGAACATCATAAAAGTATGAGGGCCAGGATGGGGGAACATCATTAAAGTATGAGGGCCAGGACAGGAAACATTATTACAGGATGGGGGCAAGGACAGGGGGAAATTATTACAGCAAAAGGGACATTATTAGAGGATAGGGACCCAGACAGAGGACATTGTTATATGGGCCCATACATGTGACCAACATACTGAAGGGGGTACAGGTGTGAATTTTGCACTGGGGCCCATAAAACTCTAGTTATGCCACTAGCTGCAGCTAATCAGTGGTTGCTGACCAGCTGCGACCTTTACTATTTCGCAGTGCATATGTCCTCTGTGTGGGAGCCAGAAGTTAGCGAAATTTTTTTGTGAAGACTGGCTTCCCAGAACCATAGAAGCGTAGCTGAAGGTGTATGGAAATGGAAAATGTTTGGCCAGAGATTGAAGGGAACTGAGATGAGCTAAAACCATGGCCATGTATTTGCCAGTGACCTCCTCCTACAAGGTACAATTAATACTAACTACACTTTAAAAAGATTATGGGTCACAGGGGCCCAGAAAAACGACCAACACTTCCGATTAGAACAATGTATTATTATTATTATTATTATTTATTTATATAGCACCATTAATTCCATGGTGCTGTACATGAGAAAGGGGTTACATACAGGGTTATAGATATCATTTACAGTAAACAGGTTTACAGTGACACACTGGTACAGAGGGGAGAGGACCCTGTCCTTGCGGACTTACATTCTATGTATAAAACATTCATCTTTATTAGTACACAAACATTATAGAAAATATACAAATATACATCGCATTATCAAAAACAGGTGAAGTGCAGTACCACATGGTGTACATGGACACCGCATGGACATAAAAACAAATTAAGGGAGCATGGAGCTAGGAACAAACACACCCGTATTAGAAATAACCAGCAAGGGGTTAATAAACCTCCTATTCCACAGGGGTGTATGTAAATCACAGGGGAAAACCCATTATCGTATATAGTTGAATATATGCAACCACCTTGCTATATCCAATATGACATATTTACAATATGAGCGTAATTGGAGGAACCATAGTCCTAAATATATGTAAGTATCAATTACCTCTTAGTGGAAAGACGGGTGAGATGTACACAGGGTCCGTGCGCCCTCCCCAACGCACGTTTCGGTTGTCACACCTTCCTCAGGGGGCATAGTAGGAAGAGCTAAGTGCGTTGTTTTATACCCTTTCATACCGGAAGTAACCGGGAATAACCCGGAAGTAGCTCATCGTTACCATGGCGATCAATATAAGCTCCCCTTTATACCTTACTAAACAGTGTGAGGCTGTGGCCTCTGATACAGCTAGGGGGCGCTGTTTGTTCTCCCCAGAATGTGCATGCAGATGGATGAAGTCCATAGGTGTGCATGAGAGTCATGGATTTCCGGTCCAGGTTTTCCAGGTGGCTGAAGGCCACAGGTTTGTGTGTGTTTAAAAGCCCTGCAGTAAGGGGTATGGGTGTGTCAGGCCGTGCAGGCCATGTCAGGTGTCTGGCCAGGTGCACGTCAGTGTCAGTCTGGTGTGTGCTGGTCTGCAGAGTGCATGGAGGCCAGCAGAGCCAGCACCCAGGGCAGCTGAATAGCCTGGCACCCACAGCGTACACAGAGATGCAAGTCGTCCATGGTACTGGTCTCGGATGTGGACAGTCCTGTGCCCGGAGGTTGACAGTCCTGTGCCCGGAGGTGGTTGTCCTGTGCCCGTAGGAGTCGGATGTGGACAGACCTGTGCCCGGAGGTTGATGTTCTGTGCCCGGAGGTGGATGTCCTGTGCCCGAAAGAGGACTAGCATGTGCAACGATTGCAAACAGGTGGATATGGTGCCCGGCTGCTATCCGGAGGATATCCTGAACTGTGTACGACTGTGTGAGTAAAGAGTCTGCAAGAGACTGTGATACAGCGATGCAGGACACCCACGAGAACTAGTCAGAGGAGGGCTGGCGTGAGTAGTGTCTGCAACATATGAGGCTGTGTGTATGGAGACGTATAGAGACTGAGATGGCGTGCGGTCGCCCAGGGAAACTGGACAAGGGAAGTCTGGCCTGTTTAGGGACCGCAAATCTAAAGTCATGTGAAATGTATTGCATTGAACTGGTGTAAACTGATCACTGAAGTTATATGCATTTATATGTACCCGGCTGCACTCCAGAGGATAAAGAGTGCAGTGCGCTGAGTGAGTACAGAGACTTGTTACCGGCGTGCGGTCACCCAGGGAAACTGGACAGAGGGAAGTTCGGCCTGTGTATTGACTGCGTCATATAGCCATGCATTATTAATGGACTGTATGAAGAAGCCGTTTACTATATTGACTGTGTGAAGTAACACAATAAAAGAGACTTTTGTGTTTGAATTTGTGGGTCACTGCTTCTTCACTGCATACGAAGCTACTGCAGCTTTACAACAGGTATGAAGCCACGGCGGCATACTGCCCTGATGCTTAACAGCGAGTGCGCCGCACAACGCCGACCGCCGAGCAATCACAGGGCCCTGTGAAGTCCAGCGGCGGACGTGTGACTGCGCAGACGCCGACAAGTACAAAGGAAAACAGCGCGCATGCGCAGTATATCCTTAGATGCTATAGCCACCATCTTGAAAAAGGGGAGCATAATTGCGCAAGCCCGAAACATTAGATATATAAACAACATAACCAATACTTACATAGACAGCACAAATATAGATAAAAACATATTCAGACATATAGATACTTATTAGACATGGCAGCACTAAAAAACTCTCTATCCACTTAATTATATTAGCTGGCTGAAAAAAAGGGGGAGGTAGTCTTAAATTGTTCCTCCTCAGATTGTGAAAAGAGTCTTACAACCAAAGTCCAATGTCAATTTATATGTATATTTCCTGTTCAAGGCTACTAAGATTTCATAGTTTGAAGCATTTCACCAAATATGTCCTCCAGATGAAGTAGGAACTGCAGAAATGTTTATAGGTTGTGCCTAATAATACTCCATGGCAAAAGCCATCAACAAGCTGAGTAATTGATGGCGATGTAGAAGTCAAACGTATCCATATGTCCACAGAACTCCGAAGACGACAGAAAGGAAAACAACTATACTTAACCTAAAACATAAATATATGTAAATTAATATCATACAATTAAAAACAAAAATAAAAATAAAAACATAAGAAACCACAGCAGTGTCCCGCAAAGATGTAAAGTGGGTGAAGATCACAAGAAGGATGAGAAGCTAAGGTTCTCGTTAAGGCCCCGTGGATGGACTGCACCCAAGGTCCAGATCCATCGAGACTCTAACTGTGCCAAACGTTGGGAGATGTTACCCCCTCGAATCCCCAAATCTATGGTGTCGATGCCCTTAACACGCAATCCCTTGCTATTACACATATGATGTGTCTTAAAGTGCCTGGGTATTGTTTTCAGAAGGGCTACTCCTTCTGCTCGCTGGCCGCCTGGATGCCACGTACGTGCTCCCTGACCCGCACCTTAAGCTGGCGCGTGGTAAGGCCTACGTAGATCAGGGAGCACGGACAAGTGGCTTAGTAAATAACATTCCTACACATGCAAGTAATTGAGTTCTCAATTTTAAAGTTCTTACGACCAGAGGAGTCAATAAATGAGTCACTATGGTCAACATTTATACAGGCGACACAGCGACCACAGGGCCTGCAGCACTCCTGGCTGGAATATCGCTAAGGAATGTTCTGGGGGAAGCACTATTGTAATGGCTACATATCAAGCGATCACGCAAATTTCTAGCACGTTGAAACATGATAGCAGGCTTTTTCGGAAGAATCTTAGAGATAGTAGCATCACTCATTAATATGGGCCATGCTCTCATAAGAGCAGCACGCACTGATTCAGATTGAGTATTGAAATTGGTGATAAATCTCACCACCCTAGGGTCGTTTGTGCCAGTATTAGTCTGATAGAGCAATTAATTCCTTTCTGACCATTTAGCTCTATGATAGGCCCTTTTTATGGCCCTATGGCTATACCCCCTCTCAACAAACCGCTGCCTGAGTTTTTCAGCCTCCACCTCAAACAGCGATTGTGTAGAACAAATGCGCCGAAGCCGTAAGAATTGTCCCATGTGACCCGGATGTGAGGAGGAGGCATGTAGCAGCATGTTAGTGGACGTGGGTTTACGGTATATGTTGGTACTAATATTCCCACCAAAATCTCTACGGAGGACCACATCCAAGAATTTAATTTAGTCTGGATGGTATTTGACAGTAAGGCGTATGTTCTGGTCATTACTATTCACTGCCTTAAAGAACAGATCCAAAGCCGAAGAAGTACCCTGCCAGATAAGAAAGACGTCGTCGATGTACCGCGTCCATGAAAGGACGCAGTCCACTGACGACGGCCGCCCATCCGATAGGAAGAGGTCCCTCTCCCACAGCCCCAGGAACAAATTTGCATACGAGGGGGCAAAGGCCGCACCCATACAAGTGCTCTGGAGCTGCAGGTAGAGGGACCCCTTAAAAGTGAAAAAATTATGGGTGAGAGTGAACTCTAATACCTCTAAAATCAACACCCTGAAACTTGGGGAGTAGTCGGAAGTGTCCAAAAAGAACTTAACAGCCCGTAATCTGTCACAATGTCGGATGCTCGTATATAAAGACTCGACATCAGCTGAAGCCAGGAGGGTGTCCGAGTCAAGTGAAAGACCGTCAACCATCTGGAGCAGCTGTGTCGTGTCCTTGAGAAAGGAGGGAAGACCCACCACCAACGGTTGTAAAATGGAATCGATCCATTTGTAACATCCCTGCTGGCATCACTGCATGGGTTCCCATCTCCCATCTTACTCACCACTCCGGGCCATGCTGTGAGTTCTGTCCTCTGCCAGCTCCTTGCTGTGGACCTCATGTCCTTTGCTTGCTGCATACTTCCTGGCTATGTGGCCCCGGCACTTCTTCAGTCTTATAGAGATTGTGTGCACACTCCTAAGTTGTCCCCAGCCAATTGCCAAGAGGCATCAGGTACTTAAGGCATCTCAACCCACTGGAAGATGCCTGAGCAACACATTCTCTCTCAGTCTGTGTTCAGCTTCTGAGTTGCCAGGTTATGCACTGTCTCTGCCACCCTGGGGGCTACTTACCCAGGCCCATATCATATGGAATGGGATGTAAAGATAAATTTGCACCAGCTCCAACGCTAGGCCATTCCAAGGGTGCATCTGGGTCACCCCGCCAGGGTCTAGGGGGTACTCGATACCGGGTCCGGTCGTTATTAAAGGGGTGGTCACGGTGGTTGTGACCCGGTCAGTGGCCCTGAGCACCCAAGTAAAAGGGATAGTCTTTAAAGGGTATTAGTGAAGTGGTAAAAGTTTGTGACGCCACCTATGGTACTCGGTCAGGGGTGACCGATGCTGCTTAAAGGGGTCCTCTGTGGTGATGGTACTGCAGCAAAGATGGTGATGCTTCCCACAGGTGAAGCTGGGTCCCCAGGGCTCCTGATGTATTTGGTCAGAGTGGTGTGGTGCCAGAATAAACGAAGGACACAGGGTTGCAATGTCTTTACCTGGTTTACTGTTTGCAGTCAGTTTCAGTCCAGGGTACTGGCAACAGGTGACGGTGGAGTCCAGGCAGCCTGGAAATGGATTCAACTCCCCTTGATGAGAGCAGATTGGGAGCCTTCACTATGCGCTGACTGATAGTCCCTTGCTGCCTGTGGCTTCCTTACAAGGCACTCTTTCTTTCCTGTTCTGGAACAGTGATGGAACGGTAGGCAACTTGAGCCGTTCCTTGGGGTCTCTATTCATGGTGACTCCGGGCTCTGGATGTTGCTGTACCTCAGGTGTAAGGTGGGCAAGTCACTTGCAGTTTCATGCCCTCCAGTTCTGCCATGGGACTTGTAGTTCCACATGACCTCGGGCTCCCGCTGCCCGGTTTCTGCGCTGTAGCTTAGAGGGAGCTCACTCAGCTCTCCCTCAGCTCCTGATCTCTCCTGTGCTCCTTCACTGTCTCTTGTCTGCTACAGACTAACTAACTCCTCCTCCAGACCAGAATGTATATATATATCTGGGGAAGCTCCCCTGAAACCGGGTTCAGAGCTCCCCCTTCTGGCCTGGAGTCAGAATTTGTTGAATGTACAGCTTACCTGCCAAAAAGGGATTCTCCTCGTTTCCAGGCATGGCATCACCCTCCCAAGAGGAAGGCAATATCACTGTGGTACTTGAACTCCTGGGGTGCCACACATCTTTATGGGAAAGTTAAAGGCATTAGCAATCATGTGAATACGTGTTCACTTGACAGCTATCGTATGTATATAGTCAGGTGTAAAACACTACCTGTTAAATAAAGTTATTATGGACCATATGATATAGTCCTGAAATAGTTGCCAGACTGATACACTTATTAAAAGATAAAACATAGATATAATATAATTTGGAAAAGCCTGTGTCCAGCCATGAAAGATCAAATGGATAGTTGTAGAACAATATGAACTACGGAGCATGGACCTAATTAAAGTTCAAAGACCAGGTAAGGAAACAGAGGTCAGAGCAAGAAAGAACAAAGAAATATCTTGGTGAGGCTTGCTCTGGCATTTAGTGAAAACAATACTTAAGTACTCCCTAATCCACACTAAGATGAATAGGCATTGTACCATGAGAAATTATGATTTACATCTTTAGGACATGGCTCCTTTGGGTCTTTCAGACAGAGCATTATTTGATTCTATCTTCAAGCCAAATTACAAAAGCCATAATTTAAACGATTTGTCTACTACTGGACAACCCCAGCTTAATCAGCTTGGACCCCAATAAAAATAAAAGTGTATTTTCACCTCCTGCAACGGTGTCACTTCAGCAATGTCAGTGCCGCTATTCCCAGAGAGTGACGTTACTTGTTGTGTCACATGCTGGTTGTAGCCAATAAGTGGCCGCTCTTCAGCTGCAGCCTTTACTATTTCATCAGAGTGGACTGTTTATTGGCTGCAGATGGGCACAAGTCACATCATTCTTGGCAAACAGCGGTGCCGATATTGCTGGAACGGTGCTGCGCAAGAGTTGAGTATCGAATGTCTTTATTTTAACCCCTTTCCAACACCGGGCGTTATAGTACGCCGATGTCGGACTCCCTCCCTTTGATGCGGACTCTGTCGCAGAGCCCACAACTGTTTTGAATAGCTGACATGTGCCTCTAACAGCTGTTAACTAGTTAAATGCCGCTGTCAATCTCTAACATGCGCTTCCGGCAAGCTCGCCGGAAATCCTGCCCATCAGTGACACCGTCACATGATCGCGGATCACCGATGGGTTGGCATGACAACCAGAGGTCTCCAGCAGACCTCTATGGTTGTCACTGCCGGATTGCTATGAGCGCCGCCCAGTGGTCAGCGTTCATAGCAAGTGAGCAATTCTGCTACACACAGGCAATCTGATCATCGCCTGTATGTAGCAGAGCTGATCGGATTATGGCAGCTTCTAGTCTCCCATGGAGACTAATGAAGCATGCCAAAAGTAAAAAAAAATGTTTTAAAAATATTAAAAAAATAAAACAAATATAAAAGTTCAAATCACCCCCCTTTTGCCCCATTCAAAATAAAACAATAAAACAAATCAAATAAACACATATTGGTATCGCCTGATCTATCAATATAAAAAAGAATTAATCTGATCGTTAAACGGCGTAACAAGAAAAAAAAGTCAAAATGCAAGAATTACATTTTTTTTTGTTGTTGCAACATTGCATTAAAATGACAAAAAAATAAAAAAAGTTATGGCTCTGGGAAGAAGGGGAGCAAAAAACGAAAATGCAAAAACAAAAATACCTCTGGTCGTTAAGGGGTTAATTGGAGAGACAATGCAGGTGTACTATTTTGAAGAATTATTGCTTCTAAACTAGGAGTGTTGGGGTCTGCAACTGATTTGCTAATCACAAAATGTTTAGCAAATTACAAAAGTTTTTACCTAACCATCCAAAAATGATCCCCTTCTTTCTGGAAACCAAACATGATAACTTATTTAAACATGAAGAAGTTATTGTTTCTCAACTAAGAGTAAAAAAGTATTCCTTTTTTTGCAGTTCACAACTAGTTTACTAATCACCAAATTGTCATGCAATTACGTTTTTTTTTTCAAGTCGTCCAAAAATGAACCCATTTTTATGAAGAAAAAACAGGTGTATGGTTTTCAAAGTAAAAAAAACTATTGTAATGCAACTGCGGAGCAGTTGCGCTCAGCCACCACTAGGGGGCGATGTTATGGGAAAAAGGGTTGCACTTACTGTGTAGCACTTCGGTGCAGAAGTGCAGGCTGCCACCAGGAGGCGGCAGAGTAGTCAGACAGGCCGAAGTCAGCAACATACATGGAGATGAAGTACCAGAGGTCACAGCAAAGTACAAGGTCAGAGATGAGCCAAAAGTCAGAGCCAGTCGGGAGCGTGCTATCCAATATGTGAGACGAAAAGAGGAGTCAAGGTGTGACGGATCTGCAACACAGGACTAAGGTAGAAGGGGGGAAAACTGACCCTGCACTATGACTAGGCTGAAACCCTACGATGGAGTGGGCGACCCATTCCTTGCGAATAGACCCACCGACGATCCTAGGCTAATCTCTAGCGAAGACCTATAGATAAGGGGAAGAGGTTCCCTAAAAGAACTAAGGACTGAGTACAAAAACGGGTCACCTCCTGGTAGAAAACACAGAGAAGGCTGCAGAAACCAATAGAAAACAGAAACTAAGGCTAGCTGAACCAGAGGTATCAGCACTGCATAAATAACACACACAGAACACTAAGCAAAGCACCAAGCTAGATCTCAAGCAGATTAACACTGTTGTCCAGCAAGGAATGGGAGGCAGGTGCTGGTTAATAAAGAGTGAAACAAACACCTGACCCAAGACAAACCCAGCACCAGAGGGAAAAGACCAGCAGCCAGAACTCCACAAGAAAATGGCGGATAGTCACAAACTAAAACAGATCTAACACAAGGTACAAGTCAGAGGGTCAAAAGCCAGTCGGGGAACGCAGTACCAGAGACAGAAAAAATGGAGGCGGAGTTCAGAGTTCAAGCCGAGTCATACACTGTAGGGAAATCACCAAACGTACACTGAGTCAGGGATAGGGAACAGGTCCGACACAGACACGGGAAGTCAGAGGCAGAAAGATGACTAGGGAATACGGATCAGCTGCTCTAGCCTGGAAGCATGAATTATCACTGACAAAGGCTACCTAAAATAGCACCAATAAATAGCCACCCAAAAACCAAAGAGAGGCAGGAAAAGTTAACCCTTCCATGACCAGGCTGGGGAAAGAGATGCAAGAAGCAAACCCCGACCTGGATCATGGCTATGGCTTGTGTTAACCAAGTCTTTTTAAAAATTATCCCTATTTTTGGAGTTGTTTCAAGAAAGTACATTTCCCAGCATCAGTAGTACTGTCTAGCAGCATGGAACACAGTAGGCAGCCGGAGATGTGCGGCTGGCATGGTTGTGCAGTAGCTGTGACAGGAGCAGCACAGTAGAGAGGTAAGATGTGGTAGGCAAGGAGATGTGTGGCAGTTTAGGGTGAGCAATGGCATTTCAGTAGCAGCAATACAGTCCCCTTTCATGGCCTAACCTCGTCGCCATCACTATTTGGTTCCCAGATTTTGTTCACAGCAGAATCATCATCTTCTTCATCATCATAATTTTTGATTTGGTTAATAGGTGCCTCCATGTGTGAAATAACCAGTCCTCCTTAACCCCACCCACACCTTTCCCATCTGATTCTGATTCCCAATATTTGCCCTGGCTCAGAGTGCTTTTACCCGACAGCTTCCTTGCTAGCAAAGCCTGCAGAACTTGGAAAACAGCTAGGAGTTAGAGTTGTGTTCTTCATCTCCTCCGGCACCATATTTTCCGAGAACAAAGGCTGACTATTCATCTCTTCCCAAAAAAATCAATCGGAAGAAGTTGTTCTGGTGTAGTATGTACCTTAGGCTACTTTCACACTAGCGTTAACTGTAATACGTCGCAATGCATCGTTTTGCCGAAAAAACGCATCCTGCAAAAGTGCTTGCAGGATGCGTTTTTTCTGCATTGACTAACATTAGCGGCGCATTTGCGACGCATTGACACACGTCGCAACCGTCGTGCGACGGTTGCGCCGTGTTGTGGCGGACCGTCGGGAGGAAAAAACGTTACATGTAACGTTTTTTGCTCCCGACGGTCCGCTTTTTCCGACCGCGCATGCGCGGCCGGAACTCCGCCCCCACCTCCCCGCACTTCCCCGCACCTCACAATGGGGCAGCGGATGCGCTGGAAAAATGCATCCGCTGCCCCCGTTGTGCGGCGCAGAGAACGCTAGCGTCGGTAACCTCGGCCCGACGCACTGCGACGGCCCGAGCCCGACGCTAGTGTGAAAGTAGCCTTAGGCACCATGGTGCTGTGCGTTAGGAGACTATTATACAGAGCAGAAACAAGTCTCATTGACGGATTGGAAATTCATATATGTACAACATAAATTGTTATTATTATTATTATTTATTATTATAGCACCATTTATTCCATGGCGCTATACATGTGAGGAGGTGTATACATAATAAAAACAAGTACAATAATCTTGAACAATACAAGTCACAGCTGGTACAGGAGGAGAGAGGACCCTGCCCGCGAGGGCTCACAATCTACAAGGGATGGGTTATGATGGTGGACTGAGGAGAATACTGACTCCAGCTGATGGGCTTGTTGTCAGAAGGTACATCATCCTGCTATGACTGAGATGGATATTGGGATATACTATATACTGCATTACTCCCTTAATTTCCTCCCCTCTTATTACTGCAGATCATTCAATTCACAATCTCACTAAGGGTACTGTCACACTCTGCAACTTTCCAACGATCACGACCAGCGATACGACCTGGCCGTGATCGTTGGAAAGTCGTTGTGTGGTCGCTGGAGAGCTGTCACACAGACCGCTCTCCAGCGACCAACGATGCCGAGGTCCCGGGTAACCAGGGTAAACATCGGGTTACTAAGCGCAGGGCCGCGCTTAGTAACCCGATGTTTACCCTGGTTACCAGCGTAAAAGTAAAAAAAAAAAAAACGTACATACTCACATTCCGGTGTCCTTCAGGTCCCTTGCCGTCTGCTTCCCGCTCTGACTGAGTGCCGCCGTAAAGTGAAAGCAGATCACAGCGGTGACGTCACCGCTGTGATCTGCTCTTACTTTCCGGCTGGCAGTCAGTCAGTGCAGGAAGCAGACTGCAAGGGACCTGACGGACACCGGAATGTGAGTATGTACGGTTTGTTTTTTTTTACTTTTACGCTGGTAACCACGGTAAACATCGGGTTACTAAGCGCGGCCCTGCGCTTAGTAACCCGATGTTTACCCTGGTTACAAGCGAACGCATCGCTGTCACACACAACGATCCAGCAATGACAGCGGGAGATCCAGCGACGAAATAAAGTTCCAAACGATCTGCTACGACGTACGATTCTCAGCGGGGTCCCTGATCGCAGTAGCGTGTCAGACACTGCGATATCGTATGGATATCGCTGGAACGTCACGGATCGTACCGTCGTAGCGATCAAAGTGCCACTGTGTGACAGTACCCTAAGTGATTCTACAGCTACAGCCAGGTTCTTATATATCACATGAATCTTTGGATCAGTATTCAGAGACTGAAACTACCACTACCATTTTCAATCTCGTACATTAGGACTGAAGTACAAGTGCTTCTCACTAAATTAAAATATCATCAAAAAGTTAATTTATTTCAGTTCTTCAATACAAAAAGTGAAACTCATAAATCAGAGGTTTAACACATTGGCACTCCTAAACTAACCAAGGATTGGAGGCTGCAAGTGAAAAATCCAGGCTGTGTGCAAATCCTGCTGTACAAATAGTCAATAATGCAAAATAAGAAATCACTGCACTCACACTATAGGAGATGAATGTTGGATGCTCCTGTTGGTCATAAATGGAAAAGAAAAAGGAAGACAATTTTTGGTGTGCTAACAGCTGCTAATACTAGCAACACTTACTGAAACTGTCCAGGCTTGAGTCATATATTATTTCGAGTCATTACAAACAGAGTGATCTATTTCAAGTGTTTATTTCTGTTAATGTTGATGATGATGGCTTACAGCCAATGAAAACCTAAAAGTAATTATCTCAGTAAATTAGAATTCTTTATAACACCAGCTTGAAAAATGATTTTAAAATCCGAAATGTTGGCCTACTGAAATGTATGTTCAGTAAATGCACTCAATACTTGGTCGGGGCTCCTTTTGCATCAATTACTGCATCAATGCAGCGTGGCATGGAGGCGATCACCCTATGGCACTGCTTAGGTGTTATAGAAGCCAAGGTTGCTTTGATATCAGCCTTCAGCTCATCTGCATAGTTGGGTCTGGTGTCTCTCATCTTCCTCTTGACAATACCCCATAGATAATCGATGGGGTCAAGGTTAGGCGAGTTTGCTGGCCAATCAAGCACAGTGATACTGTTGTTTTTAAACCAGGAATTGTTACTTTTGTCAGTGTGGACAGGTGCCAAGTCCTGCTGGAGAATTAAATTTCCATCTCCAAAAAAGCTTATCCACAGAGGGAATCATGAAGTGCTCTACAATTTCCTGGTAGATGGCTGCGCTAGCTTTTGGTCTTGATAAAACACAGTGGACCTACACCAGCAGATGACATGGCTCCCCAAACCATCACTGATTGTGGAAACTTCACACTAGACCTCAAGCAGCTTGGATTGTGTGCCTCTCCACTCTTCCTCTAGACTCTGGGTCCTTGATTTCCAAATGGAATGTAAAATTTACTTTCATCTGAAAACAACACCATGGACCACTGAGCAACAGTCCAGTTCTTTTTCTCCTTGGCCCAGGTAAGACGCTTCTTACATTTTCTTTTGGTCATGAGTGGCTTGACACAAGGAATGAGACACTTGTAGCTCATGTCCTGGAAACGTCTGTGTGTGGTGGCTCTTGAAGCAATGATTCCTGCAGCAGTCCACTCCTTGGGAATCTCCCCCAACTTTTTGAATGGCCTTTTCTTAACAATCCTTTCAAGGCTGCGGTTATCCCGGTTGCTTGTGCACTTTTTACTACCACACTTTTTCTTTTCACTACAGCACTCTGTGAACAGCCAGATTCTTTAGCAATGACCTTTTGTGGCTTACCCTCCTTGTGGATTGTGTCAATGACTGCCATCTGGATATCAGTCAAGTCAGCAGTCTTCCCCATGATTGTGGAGCCTACTGAAACAGGCTAAAGGACCTTTTTAAAGGTTTAGGAAGCCTTTTCAGGTGTTTTTTTGTTAATTATTCTAATTTACTGAGATAACGACTTTTGGGTTTTCACAGGCTGAAAGCCATAATCATTAACATTAACAGAAATAAACACTTGAAATAGATCACTCTGTTTGTAATGACTCTATATAATAGATGAGTTTCACTTTTTGTATTGAAGAACTGAAATAAATTACCTTTTTGATGATATTCTCATTTAGCGAGAAGCACTTGTAGTTCACTACAATCACATTAAGCCTTTTTCTTTCCCAAGATGAGTGCTATGAGCTCTATCCCTACAAGGAAAAAGCATAAAATTGTGTTCTTTCATCAGCCCTTATCGTTTATACTGGCTGTGATAGCACCCCTGATTAGCTGAGCTAGACCATGTGATCTGACTGCGGTATGGGCATTATGGGGAAATGAATAAGAGTAGAACCATGAGTTTGTGGAAATTCATCTCAAACTTGATCCCTAGCGGATCTGCTCACCTCTCGTTGCTGTTCTTTACATCACCTGAAAATTGTTTTCTGAAATCTGGTAAATATGAAATAAACACATGTCCACGGTTGATTCAAGTATGCATATTTTTAGGTAAATCAAGGAAAATAGTCGGTGATTGATTTAAGTTCCGGATGACAGCTATCCAATGTGAACATAATAGCAGTGAATGCTAAATTAAAGCTAGGCATGTAAAATAGTCATTATTAGTCGATTATTTTGTTAATTATAAATTACATCAAATGAATGATTAGTTTGAAAAAAAATGTCACTGCTGCTCAAAAGGTATATTGTTTAAATTGATTGTCAAAGCTTTAATCTATCTCATAGACACAACAGAAACAGGATTCTAAATCCTAAAAGCAGTGCCTCTATGGACTGAAAAGGTTAAGTGCGAGCAGACACTCAACCATCTGCTTATGGATTTTTAAGTAACCCCACACAAGGAGCACATCCCAGAAATGTTTTATTTATTTGTTTTACAACTTGTTAAGAGAGAGAAGTCAGCAGATGGTTTCCTGGCCAGTCCGGTTAGCTGAAGGTCTAAATTCCGCTTTTAGTCCCTGTCAAGTCTTTTACCTCTAACACACCCCTGGCTTAGCTCTTGAAATCCTCACCTAAGGCCTTGTGGAAGGCAATAAAGATACCTTCTACCAGAACCATCTGTTAATGCATTGTACCTTCTGCTGGCAGGTCATATTCTGTAGTCAAAATCTGATGAACTCATAATATTTCAGGTTCCAAATGAAGTATTTTATTACATTTTATAACAATTGCAATTCTTAAATATTTGTATTTTTTCTATAAAATATAATTCATTACCTTATTAATTTGTAATTATGTTTTACTATATAAAAGTATACTTTTATTGCATGGGCTTCTGAGCACACAGGGTTTTTCCTTAATCTCAATAAATACTTTTGGAAGAATGTTCGTTAAGTTCATAGGCAAAAGTAGGGTCAGCATTCTTGCTCGACCACAATTTATTAAGTGCATTCCACATTCTGTTCAGTCAGACTGGATATCACTGACTTATACTGTTGACTTTAAGGAATATTCAGGTCACCAACATTTTGAACATAGGGGTGTCACTGCTCAGATTTCACGGCTGTCATCCTTAAGGAAGAGAGCATCAACGTTTAAAGAAGCACCAGGATTCATAATGTGTTAGGCTGTGTTCTCTATGCAAATCGGAGAGGCTACTCTTACAAGTTTACAGCTCTGTCTGGCACTGTAAAAGACCAAAGACCCAAACACCTTTCTAATTCCACCAGTCCATATTGAGCTTTATATGTCACAGAATAATCAGCGCAGCATTGAAGTGATCCATATCTGTAGTGTCAAAAGAACCAGAGTCCATGGCAACATTAACATAATCAATTACTGCTTTATTGTGGCGCACATAAGCAAAAAACATGGCAAACATGCCTTCCTCAAGCTGGACTAGAGTCACTATCATAGCAAGATTAGCAGCAATATTTTTCATAACTTACATCCTGGCATTAAGAATAACTATTCCCCCTGCACTGATATTTGAGTATTTCAGCCAAGGGGTTATTTTGAAAATACTAATCTATTCCCTTTCCATCTGCTCCATCTATTGTCTATGGAACTGCTGGAAATAACTGAGAGCACTGCCATAACCAATAAATGGAGAATGAATGGAGTGCAGGTCGCATATGCGACCTCTGATCTATTGAAGCTAAAAATAGAGCAGATCCCCATTCTCTGAATCACTCGATCAACAGTGATCAGTAAGTTATCCACAACCCCATGGATAGGAGATAGCTTGCTGTTTTGGATAACGCTACAATAAGGCATAAGAGAGACCGCATTACCAAAGGAACAAAACTGGGATAGGACGGAGTGGAGATTGACTGCATATTGTTTATTTTACAGTGATCCATTGCTGCTAAGAAATAATATTAATGAATGAATATAAAGCTCATGTCAACAAACATTTCTGTATCAATGCAATCAATGCTGACTAAACAGGACATGTCAAACTCTCAGGGTATCATGTGAATCTTCTCGGGCCCAGTGCAAAATCTGTAATAGGACTCCCACCTACCATGAGTCATTTATGACAATGGACTGGGTGTGACGTTTACCTTGCACCCCCAACAGCTATGTTCCTTTTTCTGAACAATTTTTGCTCAACTCAGCTACATAACAGCTAGAGTTACCTTGTATGACATGGAAAGCTGAAATAACATGGCATCCTATGGAGAAAGCTTCTAAATGAATGTCTTTTTTCTACTTTTCATATATGCTATAATCAGGTTCTGTTAGTTGTGTCATCCAATAAAAATGTTAATAAACAGAATAATTTTAAAAATATCTTTATAAAATGTATTTGTTTTCTTTTATACTAGGATAGCAGTATCTAGATGCGAAAATCATTGTGTAAGATACTATGTTATGCTCAGAGGCGTAGCTAGGGTTTTGGTTCAGGGGGGGAAGCTTCTGAGTGGGCCCCTAACCAGGTAACCTTGATTACAGCTGGGTGATGCGCCCTAATAGTGGAGGAGGACCTCGGCAGATGACCGCGCTGTTACTGAAGATAACCTCTATATAAAGACCAATATGGATATTACCGCCATATGGTCAGAGGTAAATACCAGCCCTACAGAACATATGAGATCACAGCACAGTTACAGATAATGACTTACCGCTGACGATCTTTCTGATGGAATCGTTCATTTTCCCCGTCTTTTCCATCTGGCCCAGACCGACATGACAACTTCTTCCAGTACAACTCGTCTGCAGAGAATACAACAAAGACACATTTAACTTCTCATATTCCAGCCCCATCACATCTATTCTCAACCTGCACAACCTCCTCATCCTGCTGATACCCCAATACTGAGCCGCTGCTGCTGTATGTGTCCCTATTACTGCACCTGACACCCCAATACTGAGCCGCTGCTGCCGTATGTGTCCCTATTACTACACCTGATACCCCAATACTGAGCCGCTGCTGCCATATGTGTCCCTATTACTGCACCTGATACCCCAATACTGAGCTGCTGCTGCAGTATGTGTCCCTATTACTGCCCCTGATACCCCAATCCTGAGCCGCTGCTGCTGTATGTGTCCCTATTACTGCCCCTGATACCCCAATACTGAGCCGCTGCTGCCGTATGTGTCCCTATTACTGCCCCTGATACCCCAATACTGAGCCGCTGCTGCCGTATGTGTCCCTATTATTGCCCCTGATACCCCAATACTGAGCCGCTGCTGCCGTATGTGTCCCTATTACTGCTCCTGATACTCCGATACTGAGCCACTGCTGCCGTATGTGTCCCCATTACTGCCAATGATACCCCAATACTGAGCCGCTGCAGCTGTATGTGTCCCTATTACTGCACCTGATACCCCAATACTGAGCCGCTGCTGCCATATGTGTCCCTATTACTGCACCTGATACACCAATACTGAGCTGCTGCTGCCGTTTGTCCCTATTACTGCACCTGCTGTGTGGTTCTCTGTGCCCTCTTAATTCTAAAGCACCCCTCTATAATATAGTAATGCCGGGTGCAAGTGCTCTAGAAAACAGTACCCATATTTTGCCACCTATAAAGTAATATTGCCCTGTGTGCCCCTTTGATAGCCACAGTAACCTGAGTTACCCTATAACAAGAAGTGCCCACTTTACATTGAATAATGTCCCGAGTCTCCCCCTGTACAGCTCCCCTATACACAGCATGATGCTCTCTTATACACAGTATAATGCCCCCTCACTGTATAGTACCACCCACACAGTATACTGACCCCTTAGTAGCCTCCAAACTGTTTGATGGCTCCAACAATGTATAATGACCCCCACACTGTAATCTCCATACTGTATGATGGCCCCCTAGATAGCCTCCATATACAGTAGCATAATGCACCAAATAGTCCACAATATAGTATAATGCACTCCACATCGGCAGACTCTATAGCATATGGCAGCCCCCATAGTCAGACCCTGTAATAAGGCAGCCCCAATAGGCAGACCCTGTAATAAGTCAGCACCTCCATATAGGCAGACCCTGTAATAAGGCAGTACCCCCATAGGCAGACTCTGTAGTATAAGGCAGCACCCCCATAGGCAGACCCTGTAATAAGGCAGCACCCCCATAGTCAGACCCTGTAATAAGGCAGCACCCCCATAGTCAGACTCTGTAATAAGGCAGCACCCCCATAGTCAGACCCTGTAATAAGGAAGCACCCCCATAGTCAGACCCTGCAATAAGACAGCCCCCCATAGTCAGACCCTGTAATTAGGCAGCACCCTTATAGTCAGACCCTGTAATAAGGCAGCCCCCCATAGTCAGACCCTGTAATAAGGCAGCCCCCCATAGTCAGACCCTGTAATAAGGCAGCCTCCCCATAGGCAGACCCTGTGATAAGGCAGCCCCCCATAGTCAGACCCTGTAATAAGGCAGCCCCCCATAGTCAGACCCTGTAATAAGGCAGCCTCCCCATAGGCAGACCCTGTGATAAGGCAGCCCCCCATAGTCAGACCCTGTAATAAGACAGCCCTCAAAGTCAGACCTTGTAATAAGCCAGCCCCCCATAGGCAGACCCTGTAATAAGGCGGAAGATCCCATAAAAAAAAAAAAAATACTCACCTCTCTCCTTCCTGGTTCCTGCGCTGCTCCCGCTGATCTCCTGACAGCGGGCACCGGGCAGTGACGTCATCGCCCCCGCTGTCAGTGTCGGCGACGTCAGACACTGACGGGGATGATGGGAGAAGGAGCGCAGCGCTCCTTCTCCCATCAATGCGATCAGCTGTATCGGCTAAATGCCGGTACAGCTGATCTTCCGATGATGGCGGGGGGGCCTCACTGCTGGCACCGGGCCCCCCGCCACCTATCCTATATATTACTTATCCTATAGTTGTATTGTAAATAAACACACTGCCAGAATAAAGTCCTTTAATTGAAAGAATGACACATACTCATTTAATGATTCTAAATTAAACCATACTCACGTCCTCACCCATTAATAATAATATTAATAATAATCCGCAGCACTTTACAATACAACATTCCATTTAAGCCCTCGCCTCCTGTAATGAAACAAAAATAAAAAACAACCATATCCCTCACCTTTTCGTCATTCTGTCCCATGCTGTAATCCATGCCTGGGGATAAACTGTTTTCAACCTGGACGGTGCCAGTCAGTGAGCAGTGGTGACGCCCCCTGTTGTTTGCTTTAGCAAGGCTGGTTGTCAAAAATGAGGGTGGGGTGACCCCACGTCATTTTTCTTAATTATTTATTTAAATCATTTAAAATAAACAGCGTTGATACCCCTCTATTCTTGATAACCAACCTTGCTAATGCTGATGGCTGAGGGTTACAGCCCCCAGCTGTCAGTTTTGCCTGGCTGGTTATCAAAATACAGGGGAATCCACTCCAGGAATTTAAAAAAAAATAAAATAATTTATTTACAGCGCAGGCACCGGTTGATGAATACTCCCATCAGCTGCCACCTGCTCTTGCTGTTATTAGTGGCAGCAGGCGTAGGCTAATGGGAGCAGTAGTTCCATCAGTCTACGCCAGTGACCAGAGGTAAACCGTAGTTCTTTGACCAGCGGTAAAGAATTTACTGCCGATCAGAAGCAGCGTTTGCCGTCCTGTCATGCACATGACAGTGCAAGAAACACCCGGTATTCGGGGGGCCAAACAGTAACATGGACTGGTGAAGTCCGTGTTTGGTGTCCATGCCCGAACAGTAGGTGTTCGGTGCGGACTCCAAACTTTAATGTTCGGGTTCGCCCATCTCCTACCAGTACGCGAACTTGAACCCGGACCCCCTTCAAATGAATGGGGGGCCAGAACATCCGGCATTTCCCATGCTATCATCTGTGTAACAGTATGGGGAACACTGGCTCTGTTCGGCAGTAAGTTTGTTACCACCGGTCAGAGTGCTGCGGTTCCCACAGTCTAAAACAGACGGCAGCGTGTGAGCTAGCAGTTCTGACCGCCGGTAAAACAGTTACCACCGGTCTCGGCTGATAAGAGTATTACTTTCATCATTATATGCCTGGTCTCACTGATAGCAGCAAGATCAGGTGTATGATGTTGTGAGTATTCACCAGCCGGTGCCTGTGCAATAAATAAATAAAATTAAAAAATGGTGTACGGTCCCATCTATTTTTGATAACTAGCGCAAGTAGAGATGACAGCCTTTTTTTTCTTTTCTTTTTTAAGGAAAATGACTTATAATAACAGAAAAAATAAATTAAACCATGAGTGAGAGGTCTAAGTGGAGGAGGGCCTGGAGGAGGGGGTGTAGGAGGATGTGGAAAGGGGAGAGGGGGCAACACTTTTTTTTCTTTTGTTTTTTTTAGGAAAATTATTTAAAACAACTGAGACAAAAAAAAATTGAACTATGAGGCAGAAGTCCAAATGGAGGAGCGAGTGGAGGAGAGGGTGGAGGTGGTAGTGTAATAGGGCAAGAGGGCCAACACTGTTTTGTTTTTAAAAAAAATTGCTTAAATTTGGGGAAACAAGAAAATGATAAAATAGAGTGCAACCGTGGCTGGGGGTGGCTGATATAATTGTCTAGTCAGTCAAAGGAATGGAGAGGTCCTGTGTGATCCACACCTGATTCATTGTTACGAATGTTAGGTACCCCACATTGTCTGTGGACAGACAAACATACCTGTTTGTGATGACACCACCTACGTTGCTAAATACATGCTCTGACATGACACTTTCTGTAGGCCTCCAGCACCTCCAAGGCATACAGGGCAAGCTCTGGCCACATGTCCAATTTGGACACCCAATAGTTAAACGGGGCAGATCCATCAGTTGGTATGTGGATATGTGTGGACACGTACTCTTCCACGCTGCCTCCTGCTGATACGGGTAGTATCACAGAGTGGTGCCAGATGTTGTGGCATGCTCATAAAGTTCTGACAAATTGCAGCCATGCTAACCCTGCCTTTCAAAGTGGTGGCAGTGCCACAGCTGTGTTGGAGACTTCCTCTTCTGCCTCTGCCTTGCTGTTCCACTGAGTCGCTGCTGTCAGGTGGGAAAGCCATTAGTAGTTTGTCTACCAGTGTGTTCTTGTATTGACACATTTTTCAATCATGCTCCAGTGACGGAATGAATGATGGAACATTGTCCTTGTACTGGGGATCCAGCAGGGTGGCCACGCAGTGATCTGCACTGGTGACAATATGGGCAACTCGGCTGTCATTGCACTGGTACTGCATATATTGGCTCATGTGTGCCAGGCTGCCCAGAGGCAACAATAAGTTCTGTTCAGTGGCAGGTATAGGTATATTGTCTGGGTCCTCACTATCCCCCCAGCTCTGCTCCAGTGATGCCCGTAAGCTGATCTGAGAACCACCCTGTTTTAAACACAGCTGTGGTTCCTCCTCCTCATCCTCCAAAACTGTCCCCTTGCTGGATGCTTGTGTACATGGCTCCTGTTGGTACAACAACCCATCCTCCGAGTCATGTGTAGACAACTGGCTTTAGGACGTTGAAAATGGTCCCTTTCCCTTCTGCTTCTCTTCCACCTGTGCCACTACCTCATGCATCATTGCCTGCAGTGATGTTTCCATCAGGCATACAAGTGGTATAGTAGCGCTGATGATGGTATCATCAGCGCTGGCCATGTTGCTGCAATATTCAAAGCACCGCAAAATGCCACAGACGTCCCGCATGGAGACACACTCACTGGTGGTGGAGTAGAGTTGTTCAGCTGAGCGACTCACCCATGTGTGCTGAACCTAGAATTCAACTATTGCCTGCTGCTGCTCACACAGCCTCTCCAGCATATGCATGGTGTAGTTTCACCTTGTTTTTACATAACATAAAAGTATGTGAGCAGGAAGACAGATGTGGTGCTGCAATGCAGACAGGCGAAAAGCAGCAGGGTGAGGACTCCGAAAGTGCACAGACACTGCCCGCACTTTCACCAGCAGATCAGATATATCTGGGTAATTTATGAGGAAGGCCTGCATAACCAAATTAAGCACATGTGCCAGGCAATGTATGTGTGTCAATTCGGCTAGGCACAGAGCTACTAGCAGATTTCACCCGTTATCGCACACCACCAGGCCGTGCTTCAGTGGCAACAAATACTCATCTGTCTGATCTTTGATGCCAGTCCACAGCTCCTGTGCGGTGTGGCATCTGTCCCCCAAACAGATCAGTTTCGAAACTGCCTACTGTCATTTCCCCCTGGCTGTGTTCAACTTGGTGATGCAGGTCTTACTGTGAGTGGATAATAAGGTGGTGGAGGAAGAAGAGGAGGAAGAGGCAACCTGGAGAGAGGAACAAACAGCAATCCTCGGTGGTAGTAGGACATGTGGTCCAACGTTTCCACTTCTGGCCCAGCCAACACTACATTCACGCAGTGGGCAGTTAGGGAGATGTTACATCCCTGGCCTTACTTACTGGTCCCTGTATCAGTTGTTATTTGAACCTTGCCACTGAAGGCGTTGCGCCATGCACACCTGATGTTCTCCATCACATATGTGTGCACGGCAGGGATGGGCCGCCTGGAAAAGTTGTAGCGGCTGGGAACTACATAATGTGGAACAGCCACTGCCCCAGTTTTTGGAGACTGTCTGTCTCCACCAGCTGAAATGGCAGCATTTCGATGGCCAGTAATTTTGAAATGCTGGTATATAGGACCATGGCTCGTGGGTGACTAGAGGGGATATCTCATCTTTCACTCAAAGATTTAAGGGATGGAGAGCTGAACACTTCCATGGGAAGGTGTGGAGATGCTCGGTGACACTGGTGGTTGTTGTGCTGTCTCATGCTCTCTTTGTGGGGAGGCAGGTGGCCCTGTTGATTGTAAGCGTGTGGAAGAGGCCAAGACCGCAGCAAAAGAGGGAGCAGGAGGAAGCTCATGTAACACCCCAGGTAACCGGTTGTTACAGTAATGTTGCCTTCCTTTCGGGGAGGGCGATATCATGCTTGGAGGCAAGGAGGATTCTCTTTACCAGGTAACGCACCTACATACAACACATTCTAAATCCAGGCCAGAAGGGGGAGCTCTGAACCCGGATTCAGGGGAGCTTTCCTCAGATAGTGATATCCTGGTCTGGAGGAGAAGTTAGACAGTTCGTTGGAGGGAGAGGAGAGAGAAGGAAGTCTGGAACTGAGAGCAGACAGTGGAGCCGTGCAGCCAGGACTGAGCTGCAGCTCCAGGGAAAAGAAGTGAACCCGAGGGGTTGAAAGTGGTGGAGCTACTGAGGAAAGGAGCACAGTGGAGAAGGAAGGGGCTCAAAGGGGAACTGTGACTGGGCATCCTCAGAGCCGAAGTGCAGGAACCGGGCACCGGGAGCCCGAGGCTGTGGCGTACTCCAGGACACACGACGGAGCCGGAGGGCATAGAACCGTATGTGTTTGCCCACACCACACCTAAAGGTAAAGCAGCACCTGAAGAGCCCAGGTCATGATCGAGACCCTATAAAATGGCTCAAGTTGCCCACCATACAGGTAACTGTCCCAGGACAGGAGAGAGAGGACTTTACCAGCAGCTACAGGCAGCAGGGACCTCGCACACTAGCACGAGTAGGAAGGCTTACGGGCCTCACCTGGGAGATGGATTCACTATTGCCTCCAGGCCGGCTGGACCATACCATCACCTGTTCCTGGTACCCTGGACTGTGGACTGCTACTGTCAGTAAACCAGGTAAAGACTTTACAACTTTGTGTTCTCCACTTATTTGCTGGCATACACCATCCTTGCCCATACACTTTGGGAGCCCTGGGGACCCCGCTTCACCTGTGGGAAGAGTCACCATCTTGCTGCAACAACATCACCCCAGAGGACCCCTTTAAGCAGCGTCGGTCCCCACTGACCGAGAACCACAGGTGGCGTCACGAACACAAACTTTAATACAAAACCCTTTAAAAGACCTTTCCCCTTCGCAGCCACCGTAGCATCCCCTTTAAGTGTGACCGGACCCAATACCGAGTACCCCACTGCCCAGGCGGGTGACTCACTCACATCTGTCATGTTTTTTATTATGTGTACTCCACCACAGCTTGTGTTTAGATTTCAGATGTCTCATCATGCACATGGTGCTCAGATTCAAAAGATTTACAACTCGCTTAAGGCTCTGATGGCACAGCACTCAAAGCACCTGATGCTTGTTGTCAGAACATTGCCTAAAGAAATCCCAGGCCAGGAAGCTTCTTTGAGCTGGCTTTGGTGTGCTCATTTCCTTGGCACGGTGGGCAGTAGCAGCTGACGTACTGGCTAGGGGCTAGCTGCTGTGCTTTTCCACCCTGCTCCCTCTTTTGCTGTGCTACTGGGGCAATGTCACCACCTCCTCTTCCTCCATACTGAGCACGTCACTATGATGGCCTTCGCTCCATGTGGAGTCTAGGACGTCATCATACACTACATCATCTTCCATCCATTCCGCACCACTGCCCTCTTTGCCGGTCGGTACAATGCAGAAAGCTGCTGCAGTTGGCAACTGAGTTTCTTCAGCCTCAGAGATGTACTGCAGTGGTCCGCTGTCCGTGTGCACAGGCCCTTCCATGTACTCATCCTCCGACAATACAAGTGGTTGTCCATCTGTGCACTCAGTCTGTTCCACTTGTTGGGCAGGGCCAGATGGATTGGCCATGGAACCCCAGCCAGGGAAGTTATCAAACAGCAGAAGAGACTGCTGCATGACCTGGGGCCATGGGCGGACATACCGCCGGTTCAACCGGTGCGGCTGCACCGGGGCCCAGAGGCTCTGGGGGGCCCCTGCAGGGCGGCTAATATAGAGGGCAATCTGGCCAGTCTATCCGGCCCTGAGGCTCCGGGGGCCCCCTGGCCAGATTGCCCTCATGTGCGGCAGGCAGGGAGCAATCCCTGCAGCTCCGCTGCCTGCAAGAGAAAATGGCAACGAATCTGCAGGGAATGAATCCCTCCTGCTTCCTTCCTCACACAGACAGCAGCGGCTGAATGACATCATCATTCTGCGCTGCGGCTGTGCGAGACAGGAAGCTGCCGGCGTGCAGCTGCAGGATAGGATCCGTGCGCAGAGGTGGGACATCTCCTGTCTTCTTCACAGCTGCTCCTCCTGTCTGGTGCTTGTTGTTAGATCACCCCCTTCTCCCTGCACACACTTCCAGCTGGCTGGGAGGAAGCTTCAGCTGTGTGCAGGACCTCAATCACCCCCTGAACAGGAGGTAAAGAACGGTCTGAATATGACGGATTGTTTGCAGAGTAAAGAGGGGAGGCAGGGGCTGCAGTCAGAGACTAGAAGCAGTGATTTACTGACTGTGACCCCCGGAGCTTTGTGTTCTCTGGTCAGTGCAGGATTCTCTTCCACACACAGCAGGGACCAGAGAGCTCAGAACTCGGGAACACAGTCACTAAATCACTGACGGGACTCCAGTCATCACTGCAGTATCAGATCCAGGCTGGGACTGACCCCTGAGCCCATCCCCCAGTGAAGACTTTTTCACATATACTGTATCTGTTGCATTAAACACACAGGTACAATACATAGACACATATAAGGGTATGTTTCCACTGTCAGTAAACTCTGCGGATTGGACGCTGTGTACATCCGCAGCATCCAATCCGCAGCAGCCGGATGTTACAGCATAGTGCATGGGATAGTAACAGGAGAAAAGAAAGCCACTATGATATATGCACACCACCGTTATTCCACGCTCCCTGGGTGCTCGGTCCTGGCTATTTTCAGGATGTCTGCCAGCCCTACATTTTGATCAGCATTTTTTCTGGTGACCGCTGCATGATCCCTTTTCATCTTCAGCACAGGTGACCAGTGTGCCTGGAGGGTGAAATCTTTTCCTCCCTTTCCATTTGAAGCCACTATTTGCCATAATATCTTGTGCTCCACATATGTGTACCTTTGGGGGACTATTATAGTCCGGGGCTTTCATGTGGCAGTCTTATAGTTTCTTATTATTGTGTTTCTGGGCATTATATGGCAGATTTGCCAGTGATTATAAAAATGTGTACACACTATTGACCAAGTGCTATATTGGATATATGTCCTCCATTGTTATATGGAAGGTGTGTGATGTACTGAGTAGTTTTGGGAGCATACACACGGTGGGAGTTTTGTTCACATGTTTTTAAGTGTTTTTACATGTTATCAATAAAGCTTGTTTGATTTACTTTATATTTGGTGGTGTGCATATATCATAGTGGCTTTCTTTTCTCCTGTTACTATTGTCTGTCTACTAGCCACATTATGCACCCCCAGTAGTTATTTATTTATGAACATTATAGTGCGCCAGCTATTTCCATATATTCAATGAAGCATAGTGCATGGGATTTCAAGGAATCCAATGTCCACTATGTATGCAGCGTCACTCGCAGCTTTCCTGCGGAGACGGACATGCGGCGCATCTTTCTAGACCGTAGCATGTCTATTTATCTTGCGGAGACGCTCAGTCTCCGCAAGATAAATATCACAGTCCAATGTATAGGATGCGGTGATTCCGCACGGTTCAATGAACACATGCGGAATCATCACTCGTACAAAATTCGGCAGCGCTTTGGACTGAGCGGACATGTGCTGCATCCAAAGCGCTGCCGATTCCTGACCGTGGAACCATACCCTTATACATTAATGTATAGTATGTCCCATGTGCAGTAGACACAGGTGTTTATTATACATGGGCATATTCTACAGTGTATGTATGCATTTTATATAGGTATGTACTATGAGTGCACTTCATATATATAGTTATACAGTACACTGATGCATTGATATACTGTAGGCAGCTACATCATTTTTGCCTACTACTAGTTTTGAAAAATCTCCCCAGACTGTATAAGCCCTTAACGAAATATGACATACTGCATACATCATATGTTGCCTTCCTGCCTTCATGCAGGCTCGCAAGCTGATCCCGCATATTTCCTGACAAATGATGGCAGTGATATTCAGCCATCATCTGTCACTAACAGCCACTGTTCACCTATTAAACACCGCTGTGGATCTGTGACAGCAGCATTTACAGCATGTCGGCAGGGGAGAGTGTTGATCAATGCATCCATTGGGACTCTTGTGACATGATGGTGGGGAGCTGATGGGTTGCTATGATGGCCAGAGGCCTGTTGACAGCCTGTGCCTGTCATGACAAATTTCTGTGAAAACCAGCCTGCAGCTGAGGACGTGGTGCAGAAGTGGAGTTTTTCCAAGAGTGGGCAATGAGACTGTGGAAGGTTCGAGACACCATCACCTGTTTCTCAACACAGTGATCCAGAACACTGCCCCCATCCCTAATGGGAAATATGCAAATGCATGTAGAAAAGCCGCAGAGACACCATCACATGTTTCTCAACGCAAGCAATGAATAGCCAGGTCTTTCACCGGGAAGGAACAACCACGGGAAGGGCAGCATCCAATAAAGGAAAACCACCTATGCCAAAACATGGTATCCATCCACAGACAGCTGTTTCAGGGTATTTGCCCCTCATCAGTGTGGAGTAGGAAACTGGCTATTAGGAGCAGTGCCTAGTGAAAAGGCTATGAACCTAAGGATGAATGACCTCGAGGAGATCAAAACATCCAACACCGCGGAGACACCATCACGTGTTTCTCAACGCAGTGATCCAGAACACTGCCCCATCCCTAAAGGGAAATATGCAAATGCATGTAGAAAAGCTGCGGAGACACCATCATATGTTTCTCAACGCAAGCAATGAATAGCCAGGTCTTTCACCGGGAAGGAACAACCACGGGAAGGGCAGCATCTGGATCACTCCGTTGAGAAACACGTGATGGTGTCTCCGCAGTGTTGGATGTTTTGATCTCCTCGAGGTCATTCACCCTTATGTTCTTTTATTACATTGTCCCCTCTCTTGTTAGATATAAAATGACTACTGATGGAGGAGCCGGTGACCAGACTACCAGTCCATCAGCTCCTCCTTTAGAAAAGAAGCTTTCTTATGCTCCATCAGTCATCATTGCATTTTACAGCTAACAAGACAGGACGGTATGTAATAAAAACACAGGGCTCTATAAAATCCAATATGTAAGCGACGGTGCAGTACATACAATACACAATAGGAGAGGGCACTGTATAATAAGGGACGGCAATATACATAATAAAGGAGACTATTTTATATATACATGTATGTGTGTGGCTATATATATATATATATATATATATATATAAATATATACAGTATATATTATATTATGTAGCTTTGTCGCCTTTAAAGGAGGGGGGCCCAGACACATTTTCTGCACAGGGGCCCCAGCTGTCTGTGTCCGCCCCTGCCTGGGGCTCAGACAGTTTGGCTGCTTTGCAAGGGGGTGAGGTAGAAGAATGATGATGACCATGGTCATCAGGTGCCAAATATGTGATTTCTGCAGGGAAAATGGTGAAAGACAATGCGAAGGATCTGGAGCCACTGCCAAACATCCGTTCTACCATGTTTTCAGCATCTTGTGGCCTCACCATTTTTCCAGCATTACTCGTGCCTACAAAAAGATGCCGAATGTCCTGGTCCTCCATGCACCAGAAGAAGGGGTTACTTGGGCACGTAGCAGGCACAAAATGACCACGTCCTCTCCCTGCAGCAGCTCCACCATCACCATCATGACCATATCCCTTATTTGAGGACCTCCTCATATTATGGGCACTATACACCACGCGTGGAATAGGCTGTACGTGCACAATACACAATGCTGTAAGTGCAAGGTGCACCAGACTGCAAGGTGCATCAGCCACCCTGGAAATGAAGCATCCATTAGGTGCACAAAATTTTAGCCTCGGCTCTTCCCACTTGCCCCTGGTGCAGTGGCAAGTGGAGTAATAGTTTTGGGATTGATGTCAGCTGTTTTATGTCCACTCACATCCAGCCCAGGGGTTATTATTAGAGAGGCGTCTATCAGACACCCCCATTACTAACCCTGTTGTGAAAATTAAATTGAATTGAACAATACACACATAAACAAAAATCCTTTATTTCAAATAAACACTCTATTTTCCCACTTATTACTGTAAAACTTAAAATAATAAAACACCATGTTCCTCACCTGTCCGACGACAATCCATTTGTCCCATGAAGAGGCCAACTCTGTTTCATCTAGATTGAATGGCTGAGTGGTGGCATGGTGCGACCGCTCAGATGTGAATCTAGGAGACACTTAGCTAAGACTGAGATCACAGCTTTAGTGACCTGCGGTGGCGTAATTGAGGTCACCGCCGGTCACAGGCAGCGGTTCTCAGGCTCAGCTCAGTGTTAATATCCATAGCCCCTTCCCAGTCTGAGAATACTGGCCCCAGCTGTCTGCTTTAACTTGGCTGGTTTGCAAAAATGGCGGGACCCCACTTTTTTTTATTATTTAAATAGTTTTTGTAAAAATGGCACGGGACCCCTCTATTTTGATAACCAGCTAATATAAAGCTAACAGCTGAGGGATGTAGCCTGCAGCCGTCAGCTTTACTTGCGCTGGATAACAAAAATAGAAGGGACCGCATGTCATTTTTTTACACAGTGTGCCCCCGTCAATCAGAGCCATGCCAACACTTGTCATAGCTGGGATTGAGTCGGAAGTGCCCACTCTGGCAAAGATTGTTGATCGGCTGCGCTGCAGCCTTTCAACAAACTTTGTTCAGGCTGCGTAACCCGAACAATAGCACAGACTAGGTGTTCGGTATGGACCCCAAGCTTTACTGTTCGGTTTCGCCCATCCCTAATCAGGAAGATAAATGATGGTAAGAAGTTCTGGCACACAATCTTATTTATTGTATCCTAATATTCTATATTTATCATATTCTATCACAATAGTTATTATATGCATCTCCCTTCATTTGCACTGAACTTGGTTTATCAGAAATATAAATTTGCAGGTTAAAAACTTGATAACAAAATTTTACCTTAAAGTACTTGGAAAACATATCATATTACAGATGAAATTATGAGGGAAAGATTAGAATCAAAATGAAATGGTCCAGTCACTATCTTACAATAACACCCATGACTCCTCAAAAACGCTTACATCTGCACACTTACACTCTACAATTCTGAGTGTCAGAGTACTACAGAACTAAACTTGGTCCACTTTTGAGTAACATTGACTGATGAGCCCCAGAGAAACTAATTACTGGCTTGTCCCAAAGTTTTGTAATGTTTCCAGGGCAGGGCAGGATTTGGGTATTTGTTAGAGACGTGTAGCAGCTGGAATACGACAAGGGGCCAAGAGTGCTGATGAGAGGTGAGGAGCAGCAGGTCAATAACTTACAATGAATCTCAGGTATGTGAAAGCTTTTTATAATAACTCTTTGCTTGAAAAAATTGCATTTTTACTAAAATATAAGATTGCTTACAAATGAGATGAGTCTGCATTTTAATTCACAAAAGTATTAGGAGTCAAATAAAAATTATTCATGACAAAAGTATAGACTGGCTAATGTTGCTGTAGTGTCATATGCTGCTATGTGTTGATGTGCACCGAATATATTTTTTATGGTACACCTATGGAATATTTTTTTAATCATGGATAAATAAATTCTATTTTTTATACAAGTTCCTGCACCCCGCTGGATTATTCCCCACGTGTGCATTTCAGAACCAGTTGCTCGGCTTCTTTCTTTTTTGTACAGGATCAGATGAGGAGTAGCCAGGACAGGTGAGCTGACTTATTTTTCATATTTGCAAAAGTATCGACAGGTCTAAATCATAATAACTGCATTAATAATTACAACTGTGATAAAGAGACAACAATGCCATGTTTTTAGGCTATTTGTTTGAAGGGAACTGTGGTCAGCATGAATCAGAGCCTGGCTGCACGATACATTAAAGATCCGACTGGGGTCCATAGCTAGAGACTTGACTAGTCCAACGACGCCCTATTCCAGCTTTTCCCAGTGCCGCTCCCAAAGCAAGACTTGTCAAACACCAAAAGCAAGGCAGAGAGAAGCTGGCTGAGGACAACACTGGACTACTCTCATTTCCAGCTATGGTCCCCTGCCGGAGCTTTATAGTATATTTTCTCGGAAATGCTTGAGACATATAGACATATAATTGCACAACCCCCAGACATATAATACATTTTCAGCCTGTGGAGCATATTGGACAGCTTTTTATGATTAAATAAATAAATGAAAAAAATATGAGGGCCCCTTCCCCCAAACTTTCTGTAATCAGCAAAAGGTAAAGCAGACAGCTGTGTGTGTATATTATCAGACTGGGAAGGGCCCTTGCTATTGCTAAAAATATCACAACAGATGCGTCAATTCTGGCACTTCACATAGGCTCTTCCAGATGCCCTGGTGCGGTGGCAAGCGGAGTGATGGGTCTTGGGTTTGATGTCAGCTGTGAATTGTCCAAGAACCCAGCTGGCATCAAGCCCTACTGTTAGTAATAATGAGGAGTCTATCAGACACCCCCATTACTAACCCAGTAAGTAAAAAGAAAAAAACACACACCTAAAAAATAGTTTATTTAAAAAAACACCCCCTGACACTTTGCCTTTTTCACCACTTTATTAAACAATGTAAAAAAAACACACAGGTCTGCCCTAGTCTGCCGAGTCTGATGTAGTCCAGCGAATGGAAGCCTGAAAAGAACATACAACACTCGAGTAGTGGTGAGATGACTGTACTGAAGGCCAGCAATAGCAGTATGCCAGACACACTTGATGTAAGACTAGTTTCACACTAGCATTCGGCAGGGCTGCGGGCTTCCTCCGTGAGGCCCCGACCACTGCCGCGCCTCTTTATTCAGCTCCGCCTACGGCTGCATGTGTCCTGCGTACCCTATCTTTAACATTGGGTACGCAGGCCATGCGGATGCCTCCACATGCGTCGTTTTCACTCTGCGCCGACCTGCGCCGAACGCAACATGTTGCATTTTGTTGCGGTCGGCGCAGCGTGAAAACAACACATGTGGAGGCATCCGCATGGCCTGCATACCCAATGTTAAAGATAGGGTATGCAAGACGCATGCGGCAGTTGGCGGAGCTGAATGAAGAGGTGCGGCAGTGGGCGTGGCTTCACAGAGGAAGTCCGCAGCCCTGCTGAATGCTAATGTGAAACTAGCCTAATCCGTCAAGCTAATGCATACCTTTGATGGCTAGGAGTACTCTTCACCTGCTCACACAAAACGGAGGGGGACTTTTGCAAAGCCCTTCCCAGTGCCATTAGCAGGGTGGCTGGGCATACTGGCCACAGTTGGGTCAAGCATACCGATAAACTATACCAGGAAATCAGAGAGATGAACCTAAAAAATTTGGAAGATCAGGGAGCATAAACAGGAACACAGGAAAAAGAAGACACCAAATACCAGAGCCAGACACAAACCAAAGAAACACTCACCAAAACGTTACCACCTGTACCATTAAAGTGAAACTGAATAATCAGCAGTGAAATAGAAGATATGGTGCGTTTAGATATCCCTGTCATGGATCACCTGACACCGTTGAGGTAATGCCCAATCTACACCCACTGCCCGGAGAGACAGAGAAAGATGCAAAAAGGGTGGAGAGAAACCAGGAGGCATAGCGTCCCATAACTCCTGGCAACAGCTAACGCTGGGGAACCCGGCATCCCAGGACCCTGAATAGCGTCAGTGCTGGGAGCAACGGTGTCCCGCCTCCCAACCACACCATGCCCTGAGGCACTGGCCCTGCCCCTGAAGTTATTACCCCAACCCCTCTTGCAATCAGAGAATGTCGAGAGGCAACCAGCTGGAGAGCCGTAGTATGCCTTGAAGCATGAGGTTCACGCTTGTACTGCCTGAAACATACAAACAAAGCACAGGAAAATAAAACAAACACATTTCCCTCTTTCACCACTTTATTTAAATAAAAAGTTTCCATGCAGGTCTGCTGTAGTCCACTGAATCCGACGTAGTTCAGTGACTAGAAACCTGAAATGAACATACACATAAAACAAGCAATAAAACAAAAACTTTCCCTCATTCATCACTTTATTACAAAAAAAAGTTCAAGCAAATCCAGTGAAGTCCATCAAATCCTCCATACAAAGCCTATGGAGCCTGATTCAGATGCTCCATAGTCTTTGCAAACAGCCACTCCCACATCACACTGTGCGAAACTTGGCGACTCTGAAAAGTGGTAACATCAGTAACGTTACTGCTCTTCAGAGTCGTGAGGTCATGATGCCCTCTGCCTGTCCCAGTGACTCTAATGATATAACGTTAATGATGTCATCACTCTGCAGAGGCACAGGGTGTCACGCGACGGCACCCGAGAACGGCTGCTGCTAAAGCCTATGGAGACAGGTTCCAATGTCAGGGCCACTATCAGGGCATTACTGTCCTTACTAGTGTATGGGGCCTGGTGAGCGGTGGGGGCCCAAACCAGGCCCCCTCTTCTGCTCACTGGGCCCCTGTGGCAGGTATTATCTGTTCAGTAACTGACCATGCATCCTTGGTGTTTCAGTTAAAATCTATATTGTCATGCGGGAAGGCTTCCCACATGGCAACAGTTAGAAGCCACCACCAATCACAGGCCGGCAGCTGATGTCAGCGCGCACATCACCGATGTACATATGACGTCACTGCTGTACACTGGGACGTCCGTGCCTCAGATGAATTAAGGAGAGGACACTGCTGGACTTTGGCCAGGTAAGGAGAAACTTTTTTTGTGTAAAGCTGCACCATGGGGGCAGTGTGGAGAGACATTGGGGCAGTATGGAGAGACACGGGGCAGTGTGGAGAGACATGGGGGTAGTGTAGAGAGACATGGTGCAGTGTGGAGAGACATGAGGCAGTGTAGAGAGAAATGAGGGCAGTGTGGAGAGACATGGGGTAGTGTAGAGAGACATGGGAGCAGTGTGGAGAGACATGAGGCAGTGTAGAGAGGCATGAGAGCAGGATGGAGAGACATGGGGGCAGAATGGAGAGACAAGGGGGCAGGATGGAGAAACATGGGTGCAGGATTGAGAGACATGGGGGCAGTATGGAGAGACATAGGGCCAGGATGGAGAGACATGGGGCCTGGAATGAGACTTGTCGGGTCCAAAATGGAGTATATATGGGAGCAGGATGTAGGACATTATTACTGTAGGGGCTAATTATGGGATGTTATTACTGCTGGGATATATTTTATTAAGGTGGCAGGATGGAGAGACATGGGTGCAGGATGGAGAGATATGGGGGCAGGATGGAGAGACATGGGGCAAGATGGAGAGACATGAGGGCAGGATGGAGAGACATGAGGCAGAATGGAGAGACATGGGGCAGTATGGAGAGACATGGAGGCAATATGGAGAAACATGGGGCAAGGATGGAGAGATGTGGGGCCGGAATGAGACACGCGGGTCCACAGTGGAATACATATGGGAGCAGGATGCATGGCATAATTACTGTAGGGGCTAATTATGGGATATTATTACTGCTCTGATATATTTTATTTTTGAGGATAATGTTTTTAGTGGGGGTGGGTGGTGGTTTGTCATGCTACTGTGCAGGGCGACACTGTTTCTTTTTTTCTTCATCTGGCGTAGTGTCAACATTGGGGAAAAATTGGGGAATGTGCTCTGGCTAACAGTTATTTTCTGCACAGACAAGGCCTGGCTGGAAAAAGTGATGGCAGTGTTCGCTGGATGAAGATGAAGCACTTCAACTAGAGACTTCACTGGTGAGTCAGTGTGTTAGCTGTACACTGACACTATATACTGTATATTATATACAGAGCTCCTGTGTATAATGTAACTGGTAATCACTGTATTACCTGTACAATGACACTATACACAAAACTCCTGTGTATAAAGTCACTGGTGATCACTGCATTACTTGTACACTGACACTATATACAGAGCCCCTGTGTATAATATCACCAGTGATCCTTGTGTTACCTGTACACTGACACTATATACTGTATATTATATACAGAGCTCCTGTGTATAATGTCACCGGAGATCAGTGCTTTACCTGTACACAAAAAAATAGAATTGAGAGTCCTCAGTGGTTGATACCTTTTAATGGCTAACTGAAAAGATGGTTACCTGTACACTGACACTATACACTGTATACTATGTACAGAGATCCTGTGTATAATGGCACTTATGGTAATATCAGTATTGTGTTTTTTTTATTATTAATAATTGATATTGTATTATTCGGTCACAATGTAGTGGTAATATATGGTCCGGTCATGGTGTGGTGGCATTTGTCCCTTGTATGTGGTATTATTGGTCACTATATGGTAGTAATATGTGGTCTGGTCATGGTGTTGCAGGATTTGTCCCTTGTATATGACAATATTCCTTCACTGTGTGGTGGTGATATGTGGTTTGGTCATGGTGTGTCAGTATTTGTTCATTGTATGTGGTGGTGATATATGGTCTTGACATAGTGTGGCAGTATTTGTTCCTTGTATGTAGTATTATTTGATAGCTATGTGGCGGTAATATGTGGTCCGGTCATGGTGTGGCGGTATTTGCTTTTTGTATATAGTATTATTTGGTCACTATGTGGTGGTAATATGTGGTCCAGCCATGTTGTGGCGGTATTTGTCACCTGTATGGAATATTAGTCGGTCACTATGTGGTGGTAATATGTGGTACGGTCATGGTGTGGCGGTATTTGTCCCTTGTATGTAGTATTACTTTTCACTATATGGTGATATAATATGTGGTCTGGTCATGGTGTTGTGGTAGTTGTCCCTTGTATATGGTAAAATTCATTCACTATGTGGTGTTCATATGTGGTCTGGTCATGGTGTGGCGGTATTTGTTCCTTGTATGTGGTGGTGATATATGGTCTTGTCATAGTGTGGCAGTATTTGTTCCTTGTATGTGGTATTATTCAGTAGCTATGTGGTGATATGTGGTTAGGCCATGGTGTGGAGGTATTTTCTGTTTGTATATGGCACTATTCAGTCACTATGTGGTGGTAATATGTGGTCCAGCCATGTTGTGGCGGTATTTGTCACCTGTATGTGGTATTATTCGGTCACTATGTGGTGGTAATGTGTTCCGGCCATTGTGTGACGATATTTGTCCCTTGTATGTGGTATTAGTGTTCACTTAAAAAATTGTATGTGACTCATTCCCTTAAAGAAATGTAAATAAAAATATACCTAAAAAGAGTGCAGGATATTTTAACAAATGTTTAATAGGTTAGAGTAGAGAAGGGCCTGGCCAAAAAAGTCTACCTTGTCGTGGTGTTGGCTTTAAAAAAATCTTTTGGACAAAACAAAAGCTGATGGCTATGTATAAGATCTCGTGTGGAAACTGTTAAAGTGTGATTGGTGAGGACATGGTGCAAAAATTGAGTTTTTCATTGAGTGGGCGGGGGGACTGTAGAAGGTTTGAGGGTTGGAGGTGGAGCTGGGGTAAAGCCTGGGCGGAGTCTCAAGGGGATCAAAAATGTTGCCAGTATGGGGCCCCGAAATTCCTGGTGGCAGCCCTGTCCAATGTGGACATGGTTTAGATATTTAATTAATAAAAGTTATTTTTTAGGATTTTTTTTCCCTTCGGGTTAGTAATGGGGAGTATCTAATATACCTGCGTGTTTTTTTTAAATTGTTTAATAAAGTGGTGAACCAGGCAAAGAGTCGGGGGGGGAGTTATTTAAATAAACTATTTTTAAGGTGTGTGTTTTTTCTTTTTACTTACTAGGTTAGTAATTGAGGTGTAAAATAGACACCTCTCCCTTACTGACACCAGGACTTGATGCCAGCTATGATTTTGGAAAATTTACAGCTCACATCAACCCCAAGGTCCACTTACCCGATTTCAGCGCACCAGGGCAATCGGGAAGACCATGGCAAAGGGCCAGAATTGGCGCATCTAATATGATGCACAATTTCTGGAGAAGCTGTAGGCTGGTATTTTTAGGCTGGGAAGAGCCCAATAACCAGGGATCTCCCCAGTCTTATAATATCAGCTCACAGCTGTCTGCTTTACCTTTGCTGGTTACAAAAAATGGGGGGGACCCACATAGTTTTTTTCATTTATTTATTCAATCATAAAAAGCTGTCCAATAATCTCCACAGGGTGCAATTTTATAATATATCAGGGATGTGGGTGTGCAATTTTATGTCTATATTTCTGTTGGTCTGTCTATATGTCTGTCTGCCTATATATGTTTGTCTGTATGTCTATATCTATTATCTATCTCTATTATCTGTTTCTATAGATCTAACAGAAACAAAGACACTCTCTTCTCGACGATTACTATAAAAATCCGTTATTTGTACATCTATTCAAAGAAATATACATATTAAATCATTTAACTAAATCATAGATACATGCATACATATAAACAAGGTTCCTAGTGATGACTATACAGGGAGGAAGTGGGAGAGCATCTTATTGTTGCACACGCCGGAGGTCACTGGAACGGAAGTCACAGTGTCTCGCCGGCGCCTGTGCAGAAGAAGTCTGAATACACTGCCCATAGAATTTAGGAAAAGGAACAGACTGTGGAGAGAGTGCAGGGTGCGGACGTGGGATTTCGGTGCCACAACTACTCATCCCAGTGCAGTGTGATTTGCATGGGAGGGGGGTGGTATGTTAATGAAGACAAAAGGCAGAGATTTCTTATAGGAACCGTATGCCCCGGAGCCTGGAATAAATCATTAGCATGCAGAAATAAAATAAGATTTCTTAACAAGACCGCTAACATGAGGCATACAGGTAGGACTAGTGTAACATTTCTATCACCTGTATGCCTATGCCAATATTAATAGGTCATATACGTCTCAAGGGTGTCAGATTATCTTTAAATGTGTGCTGTATTTTCCATTCTGACCCCCAAGCAAAAGCTTAAGAATTCCTTGACGCGTTTTAAGGCTGCTTTAAAGATAACAATTAGTCCTTTTAAAAAAAAGTTCCTAGGAGGACTGTCTCTAATATCATCCAATCTTTGCCTTGTGACTGATCCATCTTTATACTGGGCAGCATTGCTTTATATTTGCATATTGCTGCAACAGGCATTTTTCCAATTGTGCTGCTGATAACGATCTTTTTTATGGAGAAAAGAATTATGACTATCAAAGATAAATGATTGTTATGATTGCTTGGAAACAAATGAGTCCTAATGATAATTGGCCATTCTATGTCATCATGAAGGCAGGGAGCACCCCTTTAAATAATGTATAATGTTGCTTTTGAACAAAAACTTTTTATATTGTAACAACAGTGGCACAAACAATTTTAAGCGGACCATCATTAGGTCTTGGTACTAAGATAGGTTACAGTCAGTTGAGTCCGAAGTCAGTGCTAGATTTCGGTTTCTGGGAGTCTACTCCCTACTCAGCCTGCTCTGCCTATATGAAGCCTACACTGTGTTCAGAATTATTAGGCAAGTTGTATTTTGATCACATGATACTTTTTATACATGTTGTCCTACTCCAAGCTGTTCAGGCTTGAGAGCCAACTACCAATTAAGTAAATCAGGTGATGTGCATCTCTGTAATGAGGAGGGGTGTTGTCTAATGACATCAAAACCCTATATAAGTTGTGCTTAATTATTAGTCAACTTCCTTTCCTTTGGCAAAATGGGTCAGAAGAGAGATTTGACGGGCTCTGAAAAGTCCAAAATTGTGAGATGTCTTGCAGAGGGATGCAGTAGTCTTGAAATTGCCAAACTTTTGAAGCGTGATCACCAAACAATCAAGTGTTTCATGGCAAATAGCCAACAGGGTCACAAGAAGCGTGTTGGGCAAAAAAGGCGCAAAATAACTGCCCATGAATTGAGGAAAATCAAGCGTGAAGCTGCCAAGATGCCATTTGCCACCATTTTTGCCATATTTCAGAGCTGCAATGTTACTGGAGTAACAAAAAACACAAGGTGTGCGATACTCAGGGACATGGCCAAGGTAAGGAAGGCTGAAAAATGACCACCTTTGAACAAGAAACATAAGATAAAACGTCAAGACTGGGCCAAGAAATATCTTAAGACTGACTTTTCAAAGGTTTTATGGACTGATGAAATGAGAGTGACTCTTAATGGGCCAGATGGATGGGCCAGAGGTTGGATCAGTGAAGGGCAGAGAGCTCCACTCTGACACAGACACCAGCAAGGTAGAGGTGGGGTACTGGTATGTGCTGGTGTCATCAAAGATGAACTTGTGGGACCTTTTGTGGTTGAGGATGACGTGAAGCTCAACTCCCAGACCTACTGCCAGTTGCTGGAAGACAACTTCTTCAAGCAGTGGTACATGAAGAAGTCGATATCGTTCAAGAAAAACATGATTTTCATGCAGGACAATGCTCCACCAGATGCCTCCAACTACTCCACAGCGTGGCTGGCCAGTAAAGGTCTCAAAGAAGAAAAAATAATGACATGGCCCCCTTGTTCACTTGATCTGAACCCCATAGAGAACCTGTGGTCCCTCATAAAATGTAAGATCTACAGGGAGGGAAAACAGTACACCTCTCGGAACAGTGTCTGGGAGGCTGTGGTGGCTGCTGCATGCAATGTTGATCGTAAACAGATCAAGCAACTGACAGTATCTATGGATGGAAGGCTGTTGAGTGTCATCAAAAAGAAAGGTGGCTATATTGGTCACTAATTTTTTTGGGTTTTGTTTTGCATGTCAGAAATGTTTATTTCTATATTTTTTGTAGTTATATTGGTTTACCTGGTGAAAATAAACAAGTGAGATGGGAATATATTTGGTTTTTATTACGTTGCCTAATAATTCTACACAGTAATAGTTACAAACAGATATCCTCCTAAGATAGCCAAATCTAAAAAAAACACTCCAACTTCCAAAAATATTAAGCTTTGATATTTACAGTATGAGTCTTTTGGGTTGATTGAGAACATAGTTGTTGATCAATAATAAAAATACAACTTGCCTAATAATTCTGCACACAGTGTATATGCAGGGCCATAGTTGGTATTCAAGCTGCCCTAGGCACTTTAAGTGGTCAGGTTCTGATCTGATCAGTCAGACAAAGGGTAGGTGCACACAGCGTTTTTTTTTTTTGTCAAATCCGCACTGTAACCCGCCTGAAAAAGTGCTAAATATATGCTTAAAAAAATGAACTCATTCACTGCATTGTAAAATCGACTCGCTGTTCATATATTCAGTCTTTTGAAGTTTTTTTTAACCACTTCAGGTCTCCTAAAGGCTGAGTCACACATAACGATATCGTTAACGATATCGTTGCAACGTCACGCTTTTGGTGACGTAAGCAACGATCCCGCTAACGATCTCGTTATGTGTGACAGCGACCAACGATCAGGCCCCTGCTGGGAGATCGTTGGTCGATGGGAATGATCAGGACCTTTTTTGGTCGCTGATCACCCGCTGTCATCGCTGGATCGGCGTGTGTGACGCCGATCCAGCGATGTGTTCACTTGTAACCAGGGTAAATATCGGGTTACTAAGCACAGGGCCGCGCTTAGTAACCCGATATTTACCCTGGTTACCATTGTAAAAGTTAAAAAAAAAACACTACATACTCACATTCTGATGTCTGTCACGTCCCCCGGCGTCCACAGGGTTGACTGTGTCAGCGCCAGTCGTAAAGCAGAGCACAGCGGTGACGTCACCGCTGTTACTGCCGGCGCTGACACATTCAGTGCAGGGAAGTTCTCGGCAGCAGCGCGTGCATATTACCAGCGCTCCTGCCGAAAGCAGTTTTAACCCTGTGGACGCCGGGGGACGTGACAGACATCAGAATGTGAGTATGTACTGTTTTTTTTTAACTTTTACAATGGTAACCAGGGTAAATATCGGGTTACTAAGCGCGGCCCTGCACTTAGTAACCCGATGTTTACCCTGGTTACCCGGGTGCTGCAGGGGGACTTCGGCATCGTTGAAGACAGTTTCAATGATGCCGAAGTCGTTCCCCTGATCGTTGGTCGCTGGAGAGAGCTGTCTGTGTGACAGCTCCCCAGCGACCACACAACGACTTACCAACGATCACGGCCAGGTCGTATCGCTGGTCGTGATCATTGGTAAGTCGTTTAGTGTAACGGTACCTTAAGACATGAAGCAGCTAAAAGAAGTGACTGGTCTATTTAAAATGATAAATAAACAAAAACTGATGTTAAAAGATGTCGGAAAAGACAACCAAAAAGAAGCCCAAATTTTTTTTTACTAAGGGACAAAATGATGATAATGTGTCCTGAAACTTCTTCCATCTGAAAAACTCCACAGATTTGCAGAAGACTAAAAGTTGTGTGCACATACTCTGACAGTGTCTATATCCTTTAGATAATATCTAAGACCCCCATAAGCATTAGCTAAATTTGGCCAAACCCACTGATATCAACAGGTTCCGTTGACAGTCCAATGTGTATGGGAGGGGGGGCTCTGACTGATGATTGTCACGTGAGATAAGAATCCAGCTTGTTCAATTTCAGACTGTAGACCTTATGCTCTCTAAAGGTACCTTCACACGAAGCGACGCTGCAGCGATAGCGACAACGATGCCGATCGCTGCAGCGTCGCTGTTTGATCGCTGGGGAGCTGTCACACAGACCGCTCTCCAGCGACCAACGATGCCGAGGTCCCCGGGTAACCAGGGTAAACATCGGGTTGCTAAGCGCAGGGCCGCGCTTAGTAACCCGATGTTTACCCTGGTTACCAGCGTAAAATTTAAAAAAACAAACAGTACATACTCACCTGCACGTCCCCCAGCGTCTGCTTCCTGACACTGACTGAGCTCCGGCCCTAACAGCACAGCGGTGACGTCACCGCTGTGCTTTCACTTTCACTTTAGGGCCGGCGCTCAGTAAGTGTCAGGAAGCAGACGCTGGAGGACGAGCAGGTGAGCATGTACTGTTTGTTTTTTTTACTTTTACGCTGGTAACCAGGGTAAACATCGGGTTACTAAGCGCGGCCCTGCGCTTGGTAACCCGATGTTTACCCTGGTTACCAGTGTAAAATATCGCTGGTATCGTTGCTTTTGCTTTCAAACACAACGATACACAGCGATCGGACGACCAAATAAAGTTCTGGACTTTATTCAGTGACCAGCGACATCACAGCAGGATCCTGATCGCTGCTGCGTGTCAAACGAAACGATATTGCTAGCCAGGACGCTGCAACGTCACGGATCGCTAGCGATGTCGTTTCGTGTGAAGGTACCTTAAGTAATAAGCTACTGCCAGGGTTGTGTAACAGCAGCTCTCATAGAGAACACAGGAATGCTGCCGTCCGAATGATCGGACAGCTATCTAACATTCAGACAGTTGTATTTTTAGTCCACACTGACCTTTTAATATTCTAGTATCAAGTCTCATAAATTAAAGATTACAACAGTTACATGACTACATCGTCAGAACCATCATCAATACAGTAATACATCATCAGAACCTCCCTCAGTGCAGTAAAACATTACCAGAATCTCCGTTAGTGCAGAAAAGCATCATCAGAACCTCTGCCAGTGCAGTAATACATCACCAGAACTTCCATTAGTGCAGTAATAATCACCAAAACCTCCATCAGTGCAGAAACATTACCAGAATCTCCGTTAGTGCAGAAAAGCATCACCAAAACCTCCATCAGTGCAGTAATACATCACCAGAACCTCAGTCAGTGCAGTAATACATCACAGGAACCTCCGTCAGTACAGTAATACATCACCAGAACCTCAGTCAATGCAGTAATACATCACCAGAACTTCCATTAGTGCTGTAATAATCACCAAAACCTCCATCAGTGCAGTAATACATCACCAGAACCTCCGTCAGTGCAGTAATACATCACAGGAACCTCCGTCAGTATAGTAATACATCACCAGAACCTCAGTCAGTGCAGTAAACTATCCAAACCTCCATCAGTACATGAATACATTGTCAAGTTTAGTATAACAATTAATTGTAGTGTCAGGTCAGCCCCAAACAAAATTGTAAGCAGGTATCTCAAGTTTGAAAGTTATTAACTATCTGCGGGATAATGAATTATTTTAAGATCATTGGAGGTCCAACGACGTGGTTCCCACCGATCCTGAGAACCAGGGATCTGATGAACCCCAGTTGAATGGAGCAGAGGCATACGTACTACTGCTCCATTCATTCCAATGGGAACCCAAAAGATCATCAGAGTCTTGCTCTTGGTAATCTCCGGCACTCTCATTAAGAATGAATGGAGCGGCACTGCGGATGATTGACCTCTGATCCAGTTATCGGAAACACTGGGGATCCAACAACCTGCAGATAGGGAATAGCTTTCCAGCGTGAAACAACCCCTTTAAGGAGAAATAAAGGGGTTGTCCAGTTTAAAACTACAAATCTGCAGTCACTATGTGACTGCAGAGTTGTGAATACTTTCAGTGCACGCACTGCTTGCTATGATGATTTTCCGGTTTCAGCACCGGGATCGGTGGTCATGTGACTGCAAGACTCGCTCAATTTACTTGCATAGCCGGATTGTGGCCTGAAGTATGGAAATCACTTATTTGCAGTCACATAACCACCATTTTCAACTCTGACACTGGAGAATCATCACAGCAAGCAGTGCATAGTGTGAGGATTCATAAGTCTGTAGTCAAATAGAGTGACTGCTGATTTGTAATTTTAGACCAGACAACCCTTTTAACACTGCAGCCAATAATGTGAAACTGATCATTGATCTATCTAAAACAGGCTGTCAATCACCCGATGCACCAGCAAAACGTTCATTATTTGGTTGAAATTAATGTTATGCTTACTGAAAGGGAGTCTTTCAGTCTTTCACAAGGGAGCCAGGTATGGCAGAAGAGCACTGATGACACATAGGTAAGGCTACTTTCACACTAGCGTCGTGCACTGCACGTCCCTATGCGTGGTTTTGTAGAAAAAACGCATCCTGCAAAAGTGCTTTTTTTCTCCATTAACTTGCATTAGCAACGCAGTGCGACGCATTGCCACACGTCGCAACTGTCGTGCGACGGTTGCGTCGTGTTGCGTCGGACCGTCGCCACCAAAAAACGTTGCATGTAACGTTTTTTGGTGCGTCGCTCCCGTCTTTTCCGACCACGCATGCGTGGCCGGAACTCCGCCCCCGCCTCCCCGCACCTCACAATGGGGCAGCGGATGCGTTGAAAAACAGCATCCGCTGCCCCCGTTGTGCGGCGCATTCACTGCTAGCGTCGGTACGTCGCAACGACGCAATTCGTCGTGCATCGCCCGACGCTAATGTGAAAGTAGCCTAAAGCTGGCACATGCGCACTACCAAACTTTGCTCTGCCCTCAGCAGGGAAGAGGAAAGGGCGCCTGCATAGGGACACCGCGTGGATGACATAGGACACTTCATCCACACGAAGCAGGTAGGTTGACTGTAAGAAGAGAGGAGGTGCCAGAACAAGACCAGAGACGCCTATCAGACCGGACTGTACCATCTGTGTATGTAATAAAAGCTAATTTTTGTGCCTTGCATAGGAGATTGGGGACATACAGACAGCATAAAAGAATGATGTAACAGAGGCTTATAGGTGCTGGTGGTACTGATTATGGGGAAAACCTGGTGACAGGTTACCTTTAAAGCCAGTCCCTTGTTTTAATAGTGATCTGTTGGTAAGAACAAGCACAGTTTAACGTTAGTGATGAGCGAATATACTCGTTACTCGAGATTTCCCGAGCATGCTCGGGGGTCCTCCGAGTATTTTCTAGCGCTCGGAGATTTAGTTTTTATTGCCGCAGCTGAATGATTTACATCTGTTAGCCAGCATAAGTACATGTAGGGATTCCCTAGCAACCAGGCAACCCCCACATGTACTTATGCTGGCTAACAGATGTAAGTCATTCAGCTGCGGCAAGAAAAACGAAATCTCCGAGCACTAAAAAATACTCGGAGGACACAACCGAGCATGCTCGGGAAATCTCGAGTAACGAGTATATTCGCTCATCACTATTTAACATCAGTTCACCTGTCTGCGCTTGCGCTCCCACACTAGGTGAGCACAGCAGCACACCGCAAGTGTCAGTGTGGGTGTACACACTATATGGGTACATTCTGACGCCTGGATCCTGTCTGTCTGTGGCTGCCCCTCAGTGCACCTGGAATTAGCAAGCGAGTGGTCCCAGTGAGAATGGGGACAAGGCGTTGTGATGTGCTGTCTGCTCACTTCAATACCCTTCCTCCTTGTTGAGTCTGCAGCCAAAAGCAGGCAGCAACCAGGCATCAGAGTGCACCTGCAGACTCATTGTGTGACATTCTTAGGGGTAGTTATTTGAGACAGCACCTACTCTCACCAAAGGACCTCTGAATTATAACAAGGGAATGGCTTTAATATGCAATTAGGAGTTTGTAATGGTGCACCAAGGCATAGGTCATGAAGGGTGCACAGAAGCACCCTCATTTGCATATAAAAAATAAAATAATAAGTTAAAACTGTATATGCTTGGCCTATGTCCCTTATATAAATGTGTAACGATATCGCTAGAACGTCACGAATCGTAACGTCGTAGCGATGGAAATTTCAATGTGTGACGGTACCCTAAGTGCTCTGTTTATTTGTTCTGCTGTGACCAGTTATACAAGATAGATATCCCTTTGACCTCACTTAAGTATACAACCAGAAGACAGACACTTTAGCAACTCAACACAAGGGGGTTATTCTGCTTTCACCAGTACCATTTCTCATAAATCTAGTTTGAATGTTGATGTTACATTGATCAACAAGGTTGGCATTCTTATGTCTGGTCTGGAGTATCTATAAAATTATCTAGGGGCAATACTTTTTTTTTTTCTCAAACACAAGCAGTAAGTATAGCAAATGCTTTGGTTTCAGAGGTCATGCACTTGATTGTAATTCTTATGGCATCCATACAGTAACCTCTAATTTTACATTGAGCCAGATTACTATTCTCCCCTAGAAACGGAAAAATTCTTATGTGGCTACCAGTTTCTAGAAGAGCTAAGGCTACGTTCACATTAGCGTTGCGTCAGGCGCAGCCGCGGCGACGCATGCGTCATGCGCCCCTATATTTAACATGGGGGCGCATGGACATGCGTTGCACTTGCGTTTTGTGACGCATGCGTCACTGTGGTGCATGCGTCAGGGCGCAGAGGACGCTGCATGATGCAGTTTTTTCTGCGCCAAAAACCATGCAAAAGTGGACGCATGCGTCACAAAACGCTGCGTTGTGCATGCGTTTACATTTGCGTTGTGCGATGCATCGCCGACGCTGCACCGCACAACGCAAATGTGAACGTAGCGTAATTAGTAAGAAACGAGAAAGTCCAAACAAAAATTTCCATAATTTACATCCTGTGTGGAACCAGGAAACAAGCGGCATAGAGAGACTCCGAACCAGATTTATTAAGACTGGAGTTTGGTGCTCTAGTCTTAAAGGGAACCGGTCATGTAGAGCCTGAAGACCCACCTCTTCCGACAAGCCTACAACCTGCAGTAACCACCGATCGACCAAACCGCTGCATGACCAGCTCTATCCTCGCCTACTGTATTCTCACCCATCTCTTGTAGATTGTGAGCCCTCGCGGGCAGGGTCCTCTCTCCTACTGTACCAGTTATGACTTGTATTGTTCAAGATTATTGTACTTGTTTTTATTATGTATACCCCTCCTCACTTGTAAAGCGCCATGGAATAAATGGCGCTATAACAATAAATAATAATAATAATAGGCAGATTAATTTTCATTTTGGGGGAGAAAGACTACTTTCATATATCATCATTCTCAGCAACAAATGGTCCTGTGCACACGTGCTGCTGAGAACAATGCTTGTCTATGTGCACAAGACGATCATCTTAACGATTCTTATATGTACATGAAATTGAGGTCACATCCTGTCTAAACAGGTTAGTAAAGAGAACCTGTCACCAGGAATAACACTGTTAGGCCGGGTTCCCATTAGTGTATGGCGTCCGATGATTCTCTCGTGCGAGAGTGTAAGGCTGCCGTCACACTAGCGAGTTTTACGGACATAAGAGCACATAAAATACGTCCGTAAAACACGCCTAACAAACGGCCCAATTATTCCCAATGGGTCAGGTCCTATCAGCTGTATATAACGCATCCGTAATATACGCCTTTCTGCGGCCGTACAAAATCGCAGCATGCTGCGTTTGTCAGCGTATTGTGCAAAAAATACGCCAATGAAAGTCTATGGGGGTGAGAAAAATACGGATTCCACACGGACCAGCAGTGTGACTTGCGAGAAATACGCAGCGGTGTTAGTGAAAAGCCGGTAATTCAATTGCCGGCTTTTCATTTCTCCTTCCCCAACCCGACAGGATATGAGACATGGTTTACTGTTGTGAATTTGGTTTCTGGGCTCCCCCGGTGGTTACTGGTGGTACTGAACTTGTGTGCTTCATCTCCTCTGTTCACCTGTTTCCATCAGGATGTGGGAGTTTCTATTTAGCCTTGCTCCTCAGTCATTTCTATGCCGGCCAACAATGTTACCAGAAGCCTTTCTGTTGCATGTTCCTGCTCCTAGACTACTATCAGCTAAGTTGGACTTGTAGTCCTAAGATTGTTTTGCATTTTTGTTCCAGTTCTCTGTTTTTGAATATTTCTGAGGCTGGAAGCTCTTGTGAGCTGAAATTGCCACTCTGGTGTCATGAGTTGATATTAGAGTTTTAAAGTAATTTCGGGATGGTGTTTTGAAAGGGTTTTCAGCTGACTGTGAAGTTCCCTTTTCTGTCTTCCTACTATCTAGTAAGCGGACCTCAATTTGCTAAACCTATCTTCATACTTCGTGTGTCATTTTCCTCTAAAATCACCGACAATATATGTGGGGGCTACTGTCTGCCTTTTGGGGGAAAATTTCTCTAGAGGTAAGCCAGGTCTGTATTTTCCTCTGCTAGGGTCAGTCAGTCCTCCGGCTGGCGCTGGGCGTCTAGGGATAAAACGTAGGCACGCTACCCGGCCACTGTTAGTTGTGCGGTAGGTTTAGCTCACAGTCAGCTCGAGTTCCCATCTTCCAAGAGCTAGTCCTTTTGTATGCTTTACTACGGTCTCTTGCCATTGAGAACCATGACAGTTTACATACAGTAAACCATCTCATATCCCCTTTTTTTTTGCATATTCCACACTACTAATGTTAGTAGTGTGTATGTGCAAAATTTGGGCGCTGTAGCTTGTAAAATAAAGGGTTAAATCGCGGAAAAATTGGCGTGGGCTCCCGCGCAATTTTCTCCGCCAGAGTGGTAAAGCCAGTGACTGAGGGCAGATATTAATAGCCAGGAGAGGGTCCATGGTTATTGGCCCCCCCTGGCTACAAACAGATGCCCCCAGCCACCCCAGAAAAGGCACATCTGGAAGATGCGCCTATTCTGGCACTTGGCCACTCTTTTCCCACTCCCGTGTAGCGGTGGGATATGGGGTAATGAAGGGTTAATGTCGCCTTGCTATTGTAAGGTGACATTAAGCCAGATTAATAATGGAGAGGCGTCAATTATGTCACCTATCCATTATTAATCCAATTGTCTGAAAGGGTTAAAAAACACACACACACGTTATTAAAAAGTATTTTAATGAAATAAACAAACAGGTTGTTTTTAGTATTTTATTGCTCTCTCAATCCATCCGGAAGACCCTCGCTTGGCAAAATAATAAACCAACAATATACATACCGTCTGATGAACTGTCAGGTCCCACGAAGTAAATCCATCTGAAGGGGTTAAATCATTTTACAGCCAGGAGCTGCGCTAAAGCACTGCTCCGTCTAACATTGGCACCTCTGTGGGCCCACACATATATGTTGTGCCTTCCAGGTATTATCATTTTAGGACCTTCTGAGACATATTATCCACATTTCCCTAACTATGAGCATTGCATTATGTGGTCAGACCTGCATATCTATTATCTATACAGACATACTCCTGGTGGTCACACATAAAGGGGGTGGCTCGTTATTACAGTATGTTCTTTAGGGCTTTATGCCTAGTCTCTCTGTACGCTACCTGCACAACGGCATTATTGTATGTATTTATGTGTTTATATATTTTTGTGTTCTAGGCAGTTCACCTTGCACTTTAGCCAGATGACCCCGTTTCTTGGGAGGTCACCCCATACTCTGTATCCTTTGGGGTGGTCAGTCAGTCGGCATCCCACATTTATAGTCCTTCGGCAAGACTTGATACGTTCACTTCACAACGATTTTCCTAAACACGTTCACAGTCTCTAGCATCACCTGACGAGGCTCACGGCTCACGAAACACCAGGCCGGATCCACCCAGACCGCCACTATCGTTGTTTGTCACACAACAAGTGATGTATTTCCTTTTTGAGCAAAATGTAGCTTATTTTTGTTTACACTGTGCATCATGTATTTTGTCTAAGAACTTCTCTTTTTGTTTTTGTACATGTATTTCAGTATTCAAAAAAACTGTTTCTGATGAAGGTCTTGTGATTAGACCGAAAACGTTTAAATTTTGAACTGGATGCACCAAATAAATGAATTTCTTATCTTGCAAAAAGATCTCCTGAGTGCCAAGTAATTAATTACTTATATTGACGGGTTGGATACCTAACTTGTGCACCTCCAAGAAGCCCTGAGTGCCGTGTTTACTATTGATACATGGGTGATGCAGCAGAGTTGGTACAGCTCTCCACAGGCAGAGCTTTAGTCCCAGGGCACTTAGATTGTAATATGGTGGTGTTGGCAATTGTGGTAGTTGTAGTGCAGGGTGGATGGAGCAGTAAATAAGTGTGAGGACACAGCAAGGTGCAGTTTCCAAAGCATTACTCACAGTTCTTAGTTGTCCCAGTTGGGGTGCTGTGTCCTCCAGGTCTGTGCTCCAGCCAGCTCTCAAGCAATTTGGATGCACTTTCCAGAACCCTCTATGTTCATTTCTCCTTCCGTATCTCTGCACTGGCTTCACCTCTCCTGCCCTGCGCCTTCCACACAGTGTCCCAAGCCAGCAGCCTCGGATCTTGTCAAGTGGTGAGCTCAAAGACTTCCTGGATCCTATATGGCTGCCTCTTCAGCGAATGTGTGCCGACAGGGCCGGACTGGCCACCTGGCAATTCTGGCAAATGCCAGAAGGGCCTGTCTGGTCGGGGGCTGCCTTGTCTGCTACGTTGTTCAAAGAATCGCATGCTAGCCGAAACGTTGTAAATATTGATGTCTGTACTTACCGTCCTATTCTGATCAATACAATTTTTTTGGAACTTTAAATAAATTTTTTTTTGGCTCAAAAATAATTCTTTTGCCTGAGAAATATTTTTCGTCTAACACATGAGTGCTGGAGTTCATCTTTATATATATATATAAATTATTTTTTCTCCTGAGCACCAATCGTATATACTGTGAGCACCCCATAATTCTTTGATACATACCCTTAGAATGTCAGCAATTGTCAAATGATGACTGTAGAAAACAGAAAACCTGATGATATTGGGAATTTTAAATTATATTGTTGTCATTGTTAGGCTTGCTTACATAGGACTGATATATGCTGCAGCGCTTTCCACAATCTAAATTCCCTATCAGTATATCTTTGAATTATAGGAGGGAACCGGAGTATCCAGAGGAAACCCCCGCAAACACGGGGAGAACATACAAACTTCTTGCAGATGTCCTCCTTAGATGGATTCCAACCCAGTACCCCACCGCTGTATTAGTAAATTTAAATACCGGTAATGAATATATATTGTATATAATATTACTTTCTTGTCCCGTTAATTAACAAGAGTAGCTTTACTAGTCTCCATTGGTAGATATAGATTACTATTATTCATCAGATGAACTCATACTGAGATACTAGGAATGAACCAAAAACATGATTATTTGACCCGTTACTTCCTTAACATCTGCAATCTTGAGTACAGTATTCCAGGAAATTCATCCTTAGAGTAAATCTATTCCTGCCGTTACTTCTTACGGTAGCATATTGTGCCAGTTTGGCAGCTACACAATTGATTTGATTTCAAACCTCAGTGACTACACAGGAAGCTACTGACTAGAGTATAACTCATTAGCGCATCTGCCCCGGGTTTCATTGTGTCTGAATATAACTGCTGCAGTCCTAACATTTTAGGGTCACTTTAGTAGCAAATAGGTGTAACTGACAGTCTACATGATTGTGAACTTGTTCTCCAATGGGATAAACATCTTCCAACAGCTGATACACCAGGTACATCTAAAAGGGACATCAAAGCTTTGTCTGGGGCAGAGTTACTCCCACCTAAACAGAGGCTTTCAGAGTCAATAAAACCATTTCACACCTTTTAATCCTACAACTCCTACAACTGGAGAACCATCCACTAAGAATGGATTTTCAGGCTGCAGGCCATTTCTGCACAAAAACTATTAAAATGAGGACAGTGTGAACAGTGACATGTTCAGGCTTGCCCTAGACTTATATACTTTCTGCATTATATTGGGCTTAACTAGGCCACAATAATCCTATTGAGTTTGCAAAGGATTGGTTAGGTTAGCTTTACTTGGCATTGACAGAGAAAGTTGCTTTATTAGCGGATATTGAGCAATATTGAATGAATACGATGCTGCTGATGTATAACCTATATTGAGCAGTAGAGATTTAGAACGTTCCTTTCTTCAAAAAGATAAGTCTATTAGTAGCAAAGTATAGTCTGGCAGAGGGGTGTAATGATCATGTCAAAGGTAAGGGAGATAAAAATGAATTATAATTAACTTTAAATTGATTTATGCTCCTATTTACACCATTCTATTTGTCATGTAAGGATGCCAGCCACAAAAACATAATAAACTTAAATAATAATCCTTGCCTACATACATTCATTACTTATAAATAATTTTAAGTTGAGATTTTAATTAACAAATGTGCATAGTAAAAAAAAGAGAAATATTACAGATACAAAATTCATACTAAACAGTATAAATCATATATTACAGTATACATGAAACCTATAATAATAATTGATAATATTTTGTTTTATTTCTATAGCACCAACATATTCCAGAGCACTTTGTAATTCAGAGGGGCCATCTACAGACAAGCCAAGAGGAGTGAGGTCCCTGCTCGTAAGCTTACAAACCTATGCCAGATAAGTTCGGCTTCAGGTAGCCAGGCTGAAAATGGGCCAGTTCGACTGGCTCAGTGGGCAGCTCTGAGAGCTTGAACGCATTGCGGACTGGTGTCAGAGCTGCATTATTGGACCAGATAAGAGTTTGAAGCAATTTCTTCCATGTGGACTATAGGTCCTTTTGGAAAATTGACCATGGCTAATGGGTCCGTGTTCGGTCCATGACAAAAGCAGACAACACTCCAACCGAATATACGTTCATCTGACTGAGCGTTAAGTGCTGGAGAAGTTACAAAAAGACAGCCCATGCACAGGAATAGACAGCCAAAGGAGGCTTGCTGAAGCTGGCTATATGCTGTATATAACTATTGGCTGAACATGCATGTGTTATTATTGGGGAGAGGGGAGTACACTGCTGCTAAACACCTCTCATGGCGTCTTATTACCCTCGAGAATAAAACAATCAGGCGCATTGAAATTTACACATAACTTTTTAATAAGTTTCTAAAACAATGTGCTTTATTTTAGAAAAAAGTTATTACATTAATTGATCTGTGAGAGATTTTTTGGAGTAGCTTTTTTTCTTCCTGCACCTACATTTACCATAAGGAAAAAGTCGAAAATCTCAATACATATTTAAATGGTTATCCTGATATCATAGGGTTCAGTTCACATTATATGAACATGAACACCAGCAGCTAAGTAGCGCAAAGGTTACAGTTGATCCAGTGCTTCACTGCTCACTCAAGTACACCAGTACTATAGATAGAAAAGGGTCCCCGTGCAAGACAATATGTGGGCCCTTTGCAGTCCAATAGCCCATGGTAATGAACAATTCCACTTGCTTTGAAAGTGGAAGTGGTCCCCCTTACCTTTTGGGCCCCTGTGTGGCCGCACAGGTTGGACAGGTGCCCAATGCTATGCACATAATAAGAGGTCTTATTACAACTTTTACACCAAGCCCAGGAGCACCAGTGTATGCCTCTGAGGGCTAATTTTCTAACCTCGGGAGAAGATCTAGTAAAGCTATTAGTAGTAAGGGGCTCATTAAGAAGCATCTTGTTTGTGAAATTTGGGTCTGTGAAAAATTTACTGGGAGATGACAGGTACTGGATGGTCTTGTAACATGTTGGTATTTTGAAATGAATCCTCTGAGTAATGTCTAGCCAGAGAAGAGTCTGGCAGAGGGGAGATGCAGAAGAGTAACGAGGAGAAAGGTAGATTATATTAACTGGTTTAAGGATGGCTTTAATGGGTGCTTGAATGCAAGATGGGAAGCCAAAGATGAGAACGTTGCAGAAGCCTAAGCAGGAGATAATAAGGACATACACAAACAAGTTCATTGATTCGAAGATGAGGAAAGAGTGGATTAAAAAATATATATTTTAAGTTAGAGGTGACAGAAGATTGAATGTGTCGTTTGAAGGACACGGTGGAGTAAAACATGACCCCAAATCACTGGACTTGGGACACTAGGGAAATATTTGGGGCCATTTACTGTGATTGTAATGTGTGGTGAATGTATTCCGTTTTCTGCATGTTGAGTTTTGTATAAGAATAAGTCATCTAGCTGTCCAGACAAGTATTACATGGCTGTTTACCACCATTATTGCCAAAAAAGGTTGCACTTGCAAACTAAGCAAATAAAGATGTAGAATATCAGTCACCAAATAGTGTTCCAGGTGATAGATAACAAAAATGAAAGAGAATAGTAGGCATTCTCTGTGCACCGTTATATTGTATGAATGTAAAGATGAAGGTAAATGTATAAGGACACAAAATATGTGAACATTTTATCAACTTAAATCTCCTATGTAGTGTATGAAAATGTCCAGGTTACAGGGATGGCATGGCCTCTACTAAGTAAAGGTGAGTTTACATGACCTGATTCTCTGGTGTTAAACGACTACTGATTGGTAACCATTTTCTTACTCATTGGTGATTGGCAACCTGCTTAGACTGCACAATTATCATGAAACGTACATTCCCAGGAACGCTCGGTCACTATAATCTTGCATTGTACCGACGGACCTTTAGCGTGGATAATGATGACAATACAAGGACATATCAGAAAGGTCAGTCTGCCACGCAAGCTGCCATACACGGAGGTGCTGTAGGAAACACCCAAGGTTGTAAAGTGGTTCCTCAGACCAAATGCAGCCCCTGTTCTAAAAATCAAAGCTGTGTCACTGTCTCACACACCCCGCTGCTCAATACTGTGCTGTGATGGCAGATGCTGTCCTGAATATATACCTCCCTATGACTCCATCCACAAGCTGAAGGTGGTGTACACAGAGAGGGGTCTGAAAAGCATTAGAAATGTGATACTAGAGAGAGTGGGCTAAAAGCAACTGAGAGAAAGTGCGAAATGATTGATGGAAGAAAATGTAAGAATTATGAGAAACACAATATACTTGATACTTGACATATTAAAGAGGAATTTTGGATCCCGGCTAGCATGCCTCTGCTTACAAATTACTGACATGAGATTGGCTACAGTGTGCCTTGTTAGCCATTATCTGTGAAGATAACAAATTATAACAAACAAATTATGCAGTGTGCCCTGGGTTGTCCAGACAGAAGAATTTCAATAGAGAAACAGGCTAACGTGAACCAACAAATTCAAGAGAATATAGTTCAACTGAATCCAGGGACTTTCCTTCTATCGTCTATTTGTATGCAGGACAGATGACTGTTTGTTTGCCTGAGGCAACTGATCTACATATTTGTAAGAGACAGGGACCAAAAACATCCACCAGGTGGCTGTCCAATATAGAAAAGTATTCATAAAATTGTCTCACATGATGCCTGGTCCTCATGCCAACATTTGGTTAGAGAACCATAGATGGTGAGCTAAACGAGTTGCCACACTTCCTCTGTACTGTTCATTTGGTAAGGTAGCTGAGGTTGTATGCAAAATAATACTTGGCACTCAAGAGGGTTGTAGTGAACAAATAGAGCGCCATTTCCAAGTGACGTGTGTCGAACTCAGCAGCGTTACAGCAGCCGTGTCCTCCACTCTCTGGTGGAAAACAGTTTTGATGAAGGTCCAAGTTTTAGGACCCAAACATCAATTATAAAGATTACTGAATAAACAATCCCTTTTGTTGACTGCAATCCTCTTAGTGCCAAGTAGTTTGCATATTTTATGGTTTGGAACCCTACTTCGGCAACACTACACAACTTTTAGGAGTGCCGTATATATCTACATATATAGCTAAGGTTATAGTCACAAAGTTTAGGTTTTCTTTCAGTGGCATGTTTAGTGGCAACTGTGGGAAAACATTGTTAGATCTGAGCTGGCATTGGAAAAACCCCAGCATCACGTTCACTAGAAGGGTGTGTGTCTAGATGGTGAAGATGGTGCGCTATTTCAGATGGTACACTAGTATTATTAAAGGTCTCCACTGTGTGTACATGCACTGCAGTGTCAGTGTGCACATACCTGGCCAGAAATTCAGTTCGAGTAACACTCGCCCTGGACAAACGAGCGCTGTCAATAAACTTAGGGGAAGTACACATTATGCTATTTGAGGGGGTAGAATGATTCCCGAAATACCTGACCAAGCCGAGTGCACAAAGGATCACTAACATATGTAATAAAATGTTTTGTTTTTGGCTTTTATGTAAAACTAAAGTAGGGAGATCTATACTAGAGGGGTGATTTTTATAGGGGCTAAGTTTCCTTTATGACTGTTTAAGTGGTTTGATTTGCGCTTGGAGGATGACAAACTCCCTTTAAGCAGTTTTAAAGTAGCAATATTCTGAGGATGTAAGCTGCATTGTCGTTTTCTGTGTGAAGACATAGAGGCTTATTTCATGATGCAAAGGAAATGTGAAATGTAAATATGCCCATCCTTTCTCTCTGCCTCTAGCATGATTCTAGTATATTTACTAGCTGCGTACACATACTAAATAGTCAAACTGCTTGCATCCTGCTTTGGAATGCTGCATTGTGATTTTTTTTCATGCCACAATAATATATGAGCCCTTTGCAGTCTAAGAGCTCCTCATAATGCACAATTTCACCTGCTTTGGGGAGGAAAATGGGCTCCCATTACCTCTTGGGCCCCTGTGCTTCTGCACAGGTTGCACCAATGATATATAGTATTAATGTATAATGTGTGCTGTTTCTGTACATTTCTACCAAAGAAAAGATTAATTTCATTTTTTAAGGATTATTTTCATGATCTTTGTCCTCATAATATTTTGTTTAATCCTACTGGATGTTTCCTGGGGGCAAGCTGCACAGTGCAGAAAGAAGGGGGGGTAAAGACAGTGAGGGATGGTGAGAGCCCAGGGAATGGTAGGGGAGGAGTTGAAATAATGTGGATAGACTCCTGATTGATGTCAGTGGGTGGTCTTTTGCCTTAAATTTGTCTTTCTGGGGGTGGGGAGTTCAGGGGATTCTTTAAAGGACTTGAGTGAAGGCAGCTTTCATATCTCTGGTCAGAGCAGAGACAGAGCACAACCAGGAGTCCACAGCTTCCAGAAGTGTACAACCCTTTCAAAGCACTGAGCTCCACTATGCAGAACCATACAGACATCGCATATGACTACAACGAAGAATACAACTATGACTACACAAATGACTCCGATAGTCTATGTACTGAGTCAGACTGGGACTTGTCCTATTCCTTACTGCCAGTATTTTACATGCTGGTTTTTGTCTTGGGACTATCTGGAAATGGAGTTGTAATCTTCACAGTGTGGAAAGCTAAACCCAAAAGAAGATCTGCGGACACCTATATAGGTAACCTCGCCATTGCCGACTTGGCTTTTGTGGTTACCTTACCTCTATGGGCTACCTACACTGCTCTTGGCTTCCACTGGCCATTTGGGTCGGCCCTCTGCAAGATTAGCAGTTACCTTGTATTGCTAAACATGTTTGCCAGTGTCTTCTGCCTCACCTGCCTCAGCTTTGACAGATACTTGGCTATTGTTCATTCTCTCTCCAGTGCCAACCTGCGCTCTCGTTCAACTATGATCATATCCCTTACAGTTATATGGCTGCTCTCAGGATTACTGGCACTTCCAAGTCTTATTCTACGAGACACACGTGTCGAAAACAACCACACTCTCTGTGACTTGGACTTCAGTGGTGTCTCCAGCAAGCAAAATGAAAAAATCTGGGTTGGAGGTCTCAGCATCATGACCACAGTTCCAGGCTTTCTTCTTCCACTCCTCCTCATGACAATCTTTTACTGTTTCATTGGATGCAAAGTTACCATGCATTTCCAAAACTTGAAGAAAGAAGAACAGAAGAAGAAAAGGCTTCTAAAGATCATAACCACACTTGTTGTTGTGTTTGCCATCTGCTGGCTGCCATTTCATATTGTGAAAACCATCCATTTCTTGGACCTGATGGGCTACCTGAACCTCTCTTGCACTGCCCAGAACTTGATTGTCAGCCTTCATCCATATGCAACATGTCTGGCATATATCAACAGCTGTCTTAACCCTTTTCTCTATGCTTTTTTTGATCTTCGATTTCGTTCCCAATGTTTTTTTTTTTTTGGACTTAGTAAAACCCTTCATGGACAAATCAGTAACACCTCCTCCAGCCTGAGTGCGCAAACACAAAAATCTGAAATTCACTCTTTAGCAACTAAGGTTTAATTGGGACATGGACATGTGATAGACAGGGGAGGGGGAGACTATCCTTTAGTCTGTGTGGTTAATTGAACTTTTATCTCTCAGCTAGGAGCACTGCTGATAATAGAGAGAAAACCCTGTATCTTTACACTGGAGCCTGAAAGACTTTATTGGTGACTGTCTGCTTGGAAAATAACAGTACTGTCTCCAGGTCATCAAAGACTTGCTCAATCTCTCTCTGTGGTACAGGAGAGCTGGCTGGATGGAGCAAGATATGCTATATCTTGGTGGGACATGTATAACTGTACATAATACTATCAAACTGGTCATCACATATTACATATTTAGTGACTTTATGTGGCATGTTATAGCACTTCCATAACAATATAGAGCTTTTATCTAACACACCCGTTAATAGAAATTGCATAGAGATGTATAATTAATATTCTGCAATGTCTTCTAATGTTGCACCTACTTAATTATAGAATTGTTGTTAATATGGGGGTGCTAATTGGGTTCTATCAGCTCTAACCCTTCTATGCATAAGAAAGCAATTCCTTGCAGAGCAAAGTATTGCTGTCTTTTTTCAATTGTAAAGCGTGTTGCTCTCAGATCTGTGTGTCTGTAAATAATAATAACCTATCCCCTCGGAGAGGGGCAACTTTTTAAATGTTTGCTATACTTTTGTAAAATGTTGCAATAAAACTCTTTCATTTTGGAAAATAAACAATGTGTCCGAGTTCTTTGTAAATGGAGGGGTCAGATATCTTTATTAGTACATTGCTGTAGGTAGGTTCGTTAGAGATTATATAAATAATCCTACAAGCTGCAAATGACTAACACAAGAGTCAAAGTCGTAATGCAGAAAAATGTACTTCGCCATATAGCCAACTGTGAAAATCCATCCTCCGGCACTTAGGAAGTTATCAAGATTTCCGGATAACAATGGATTGCAGAGCTGTTTTTTATTCTTAATTTTTTTTTTTATTACAGTAACATCAATGGTAATTTTCTAACAGTGATGATATGAAATGTTGTTTTTTTTTCAGACACTAATATATCACCATTCACTCAATACAGTTAAAACACACAGTTTTCAAGGTTTACTATGTTTATGTGAACATTACCATTCCTATGCAGATTGAGGTTTTACCATTGTTATGCTACTCTTGATTTCATGGTAAACCTACGGTATTAAAGTGTACTATCATTTCAATTTATTTGTATATATCATTTCTCTTTACAGTTCAGCAGATCAGTGGGGATCCCGGTTCTGAGACACCCACCAATCACTCAAAAAATTCCTCACTAGTGTGTAACTCCACAAGAAGAAGTGCTCAGCTTCTGCATCAGCACGTACAAAGAGTGGGATACACAACCATAAAAAGTCTATAGGTCCATGCTTATGAGCAGTCATTAGAGTGCCAGTCACCCACCAATCTGCTAGAACGTGTATGGGGGTATAACATCTAAAAAACTAAATGAAATTGCCTTGGTCCTTATTTGCTTGTTTTAAAGAAAACCTGTCATCACGATTTAACTTGTTAAAGTAAAGGTATAATGGCCCTATAATGATATAATGGATATCTATAGTGAAAAAAATCCGTAGCCTGGCTCTTGTTTAATTCACCTTAGAAGGTTTGGTGCAATAGCCTCCTTGTGCATCGGGGTGGGACTGTGGGTAGTTGGGGCGGGATTGTGGGTAGGGTCTTCGGTTCTGCCATAGCCCCTCCGCATTTGTATAAGCCTCCTCTTTTACATTTCATGCTAGCACCGCCCCTGCCGTGGGCGACACTTGCGCACATTCATGTCCAAGTGTTCTCCAGGAAAATGGCACATGGTCAGATTAACCTGCAGCTGTCTACAGAAAAATGGCACTGGGGGGGTCTCATGCTCAGATTGAGATCTCGGATCGTTATTGAGCCAAGATCCCAATCTGTGACTGCGCCATTTTGTCTAGAGAATGTCGGGACAACAATGTGGATGCACTCCGTACTTTGAACTAGAACTGCATCAAGCTGCCACAAAAACTACACTATAGCCCCGATCCCTATTCCCCAAGACCAGGAATATTGATTCCGGTCTTGATGAGGGGGAGTTTAGGAGTCAAATACTCCTGATTCATTAAGGCTGGTTTCACACTTGCGTTTTGATCCGCAACGTTATAGCGCTAAAAAACGCATGCGTTTTTTTTCCTATACGTAACATTAAAAACGCATGCGTTTTTTAGCATGCGTTTTGACGCGTTTTCGGCAACGCATGCGTTTTTTGACGCGTGCGTTCAGTTGCAGAAATGCAACCTGTAGTAATTTCTAGCGGCGTTTTTTTGCCGCAAAAAAACGCATGCGTTTATTCGCGGCAAAAAAATGCATTGCCGTCTATGTAAACGCATGCGTTTTTAAGCACATGCGTTTGCTTGCGTCAAAATCGCATGCGTTTTTATAGAAAAACACAAGAAAACACAAGAAAAAAACAAGAAAACCTTAACCCTAACCCTAAACACAAGAAAAAACAAGAAAACCCTAACCCTAACCCTAAACACAAGAAAAAAACAAGAAAACCCTAACCCTAAACACAAGAAAAAAACAAGAAAACCCTAACCCTAGGGTTACTAGGGATCCTAACCCTAACCCTAACCCTAAGGTTAGGATCCCTAGTAACCCTAGGGACCCTAACCCTAACCCTATCCCTAGGGATCCTAACCCTAACCCTTAGGGTTAGGGTTAGGATCCTAACCCTTATGGTTAGGGTCCCTAGGGTTAGGGTTAGGATCCCTAGGGTCAGGGTTAGGATCCCTAGGGTTACTAGGGATCCTAACCCTAACCCCAGCTATTTCTGTTTATAGTGGGTTTTCTAGTTGATTTTGATGATTGGCAGCTGTCACACACTTCTCAGCATGCGTTTAAAAAACGCAAACGCAGGAAAAAACGCATGTAAACGCCGCAAAAAGCCACGTTTTTTTTCTGCATGCAAAAACGCATGCGTCTAAAAAATGCGGCGTTTTGCCGCGTTTACATGCGTTTTTTCACCACATGCGTTTTTTTTTAAATGCTGCAGATCAAAACGCAAGTGTGAAACCAGCCTAAGAGGTGCACGCCTTTTAATAACCCAGGAGCGTCTGACAAATGGCGTATGAATCCACCCCATAAATCTTACTCCAGTACTGATTGGAGTAATATTTCTGGTGGAAGGAATGCCACAGCTCGTAATTAAATAGGGGAGAGAAGCTGGCATGAAAACACCAAAAGTCGAAAACTTTAGTTGTTGTTACCTTACCTCTGTGTGCTAAAATGTTGCAACTTTTTAAAGCAATTTATGCCAGAATTCTAGCGAAATTGCTTTGGTGAATCGGGTTCTGTATGTGCGATTCCAGTGTTGGAGTTTGACTTGCTCAGTCCTTAAAATAAAGCACCCTTATATTAGATATATGATGGCCGCCGCCTCACAGTTATTTCTCCTGAGCTGGCCATACACAGGGTGGCTCACAGGGGCTGGCTAGCAAATGTTTGGCCTGGGGGGCAAGCACACAACAGCGGCCCATGAGCAGCAGCGCATCCTTATTGTGCTTACAATATGAAATTCACCATTATGGTGGGCTTAATATATCAGACTCTATAGAGAAAGATCTGATTCTCATCACACAGAAATGCTACTAGAATCATGATAACTACATAGAAGCAGTAAAAGAACCAAGCCTACTACACAGATATGGTACCAAACAAAGCCAAAATCTGCTCCCTTGGCTGTAAAAACACCCAGTTTTCAGCATTTTTTAGGCATTTTTGGGTGCGGATTTACATAGGTGCTTTGACTACAGTACAGATGTTACATCTTTTGCAGCATTTTTTTCACTTTCCCATTGCTTTCTATGGGTGAACAAATGCTGCAAAAATTCGGCGCTGAGCCCGCATCTTTCTGGGCACATGTCAGCTGATCTATTCAGCACACATGTGCCTGCAACAGCCGTAGGTGAAATCGCGATCCACCCGTGGCTGTTAACTAGTTAAATGCCGCTGTCAATCTATGACAGTGGCATTTAATTCACGCTTACCGGAAGTGCGCCCTTTATCCTGCCCATCGGTGACCCCGTCACATGATCGTGGGTCACCAGTGGATCGGCATGACAACCAGCAGTCTGAAGAAGACCTCTACGGTTGTCATTTCCGGATTGCTATGAGTGACACTCAGTGGTCAGCGCTCATAGCAACTGAGCATTTCTGCTAAACACAGGCGATCTGATCATTGCCTGTGTGTAATAATAATAATAATCTTTATTTTTATATAGCGCTATCTTATTCCACAGCGCTTTACAGTGTAGCAGAGGCAATCGAAGTAGTGCAGCTTCTAGTCTCCCATGGAGACCATTGAAGCATGCAAAAATTGAAAAAAAATGTTTTTAAAAATATTTAAAAAATTTTAAAAAATGAAAGTTCAAATCACGTCCCATTGCCCCATTCAAAATAAAATCAAATATACACATATTTTGGAATCACTGCGTTCAGAATCGCCCTATCTATCAATATTAAAAAGAATTAATCCGATCGCTAAACTGAATAACGAGAAAAAAATCAAAACGCCAGAATTACGGGGTTTTTTTGGTCGCTGCAACATTGCATTAAAATGTAATAAAGGGCGATCAGAAGATCGTATCCGCACCAAAATGGTATCAATAAAAACATCAGCTCGGCACGCAAAAACTAAGCCCCCAACCAACCCCAGATCACGAAAAATGGAGAAGCTGTGGGTATCAAAAAATGGTGCAATTTTTTTTTTTAACAAACTTTGGATTTTTTTTGCACCACTTAAATAAAAAAGAACCTAGACATGTTTGGTGTCTGTGAACTCATAATAACCTGGAGAATCATATTGGCAGGTCAGTTTTAACATTTAGTGAACATGGTAAAAAATAAAAAAAACTGTTGAATTGCACTTTTTTTTCAATTTCACCACACTTGGAATTTTTTTCCTGTTTTCCAGTACACGATATGTTAAAACCAATGGTGTTGTTCAAAAGTACAACTTGTCCCTCAAAAAACAAGCCCTCACATGGCCATATTGACTGAAAAATAAAACAAAATATGGCTCTGGGAAGAAGGGTATCAAAAAATGAAAACGCAAAAACGGAAATACCCCTGGTCGATAAGGGGTTAATGAGATTCTCATGCTTCGGGGCGGCCTTGGGCGGTGCTTTTTGTGGTGCTCTGATTAGCTATTCATACTGATGGCTTATGACAGGTCACTGATCCTTCAGTGACCTGCCCCCTATTTTACATACTGCATATACTATTATGGGGTTACAAAAAAAAATTCAGCTTCATTAAAATAGAGGCGATGGCGGTGTCCGTGCTATAGAATGATGCAATGAATTTTTTGCCATTATGCTTTAATGCTATATGCTATTTGCCTATACTTTCAAGGGTAAAAAAATATATATACCGTATCTACCTCATGTCACCGGCGCGTTCCGATAGATGCTACTGCGCAAGTGCCACCAGCACCATTTTGCTGGAGAAAAAAAAAATCATTCCATTGCCATTTTGATGGAGCCAATTTTTTTTTTCTCTCTAGCAAAATGGCTCTGGCGGTAGCGATAGATGCTACTGCACAGGCACCCCTGCCGGCGCCATTTTAATGGAGCCAATTTCTTTTTCTCTAGCAAAATGGCGCCGGTGGTGGCACTTGCGCAGTAGCAACTATTGATTAAGATATATATATTTTTTTTTTTACCCCACAATAATATAGGAATAAAGCATAAATGCATATAGTCATGTATGTATCATGCTACAGCGCAGGCACCATTTTGATGAAGTTTTTTTTTTCTAACCCCACAATAGTATATGCAGTATGTAAAATAGAGGGCAGGTCAGTGAAGGATCAGTGACCTGTCATAAGCCCATACAGATGCATATGTAAGCAGAGCTCCACATGAAGACCCTCCCACAGGCCGCCCCGAAGAACAAGAATCTCATTAACTCAAAACTGAAAATAAAGATTATACAACAACCACAAGACGGATTTTATCAACACAGGTATCATTTTAATCAGCATAACGGCGCCAACCTTACACTGTCGGTATGTTACTGAGCAAAATGCTGCTTGCAGGTTCCCTTTAAGTTATAGAGGCAGTAACAGATCCAAGCTTACTACAGTACAAAGATACAATAACAGTACCAATTTTACAACTACTTGTTACTTTACTTCTTATAGATTCTGTAACTGAAGAAACAATACTACAAAGATAGTTGCAAAGTGCTGATAGAAAAAAGTTTATGGCTTGAAAACTGCATGTTTGCATGTTATTCTCATAGAATTCATTCATATATACCATTTCATTATCTGTAGTAAAATAAACAAAACAGTCCACTCCAAAAAGCCATCCATTAACACTTTTTCTTTAAGGCCGGGATCACACATGAGCGAGATACGTCCGAGTCTCGCATGGTAATGCCCGGCCCTGCCGCCTGCACTCCGGAGCGGAGCATGCAGCTCCATGTATTGCTATGCGGCCACAAGCTCTGCTCCGGAGTGCAGGCAGCAGGACCGGGGATTACCATGCGAGACTCGGATGTATCTCGCTCATGTGTGATCCCAGCCTTAGTCTGTGTACATGTACATGCAGTGTAGTGTGTGTGATAATATACCCATCTAACGCTGTCTTCTCCAGGATCCAATGCCAGTCTTCTCCTCTTCTCAGTGACGTCAACTGTTCTACACACTCTCTGGGTCACACTGCACTCTGCGTGACCCAGAAGTGACTTTTACAACGTAATCCTATGGAGCGTCAGAATGAGGATACATAGACTTACATTGTAGCAGGGACTTCTGGCTCACACATAAAGTGAGCTGCGACTCTGAATCGCCATCACGTGACTTGGAAGGAGAGCAGAACGGCACTGGATACTGGAGTAGACAGCCTCAGGGTATGTTTCCACCTTCAGGATGGCCGGCGGTTTGGATGGAGCGGCAAACCCGCTCCGCCCTAAGCCCCGCCCCCTTCTGTGACGCGATGATGCTTGTTCATTGCACACATCCGACATCATCGCACCCCACACATAGGGCCCCGTGTTATACCTTGCGGCGGCGCAGCATCGCCGCAAGGTATACGGACATGCTGCGATCTTAAAAGACGCGCAGCATGTCCGGAATCGCAGGGCCGCCGGGTGCGTGTTACCACGCATAGTGGAGACGGGATTTGATAAAATCCCCTCCACTATGCTGTAACATCTGGACGCTGCGCAGCGTCAAACACGCAGCGTTTCCTGCACGTGGACACATACCCTTACATGGGTATATTATCACACTGACACTATACTACATACACATACACACAGGGTTAGGGGGAAAAATGGTTTGCTTCTTTATAGCGGAATATAGCTGACATGCAGTTATATCATTTCTAACTAATGGACATGGTTACACTTAGAAATGTGGTGCAATTCCAGCCTATGGGTTATTCACGTTACAGTCACAACAAGTGAGCCAAGGTTAAAAAAAAAAAAAAGAATTGAAAGGTCGTGCTCTGCAGAGCCATAGATTACAGTGGTCAGGCGCAGTACACGTCATGCTTACGTATTACTATCTTTAAGCCAGGGATGCGTTTATAGAAGTGCAGTAAAGCAGGGTACACTGTGCTCTTCTACATTCCTAATAAAAAGCAAATACCTGGAATAAAGGTGGTCACGCAGAAGTATAGGGGAACTACATAATACCACTGCTATGTACCATAGTGACACTCCTTGGGAAAGCCATTGGGCGAAACGTACATTGGAGTCACAGGAGCCAGGGGTTACTGACCATTGGTATTTATTTATTTATTTATTGTATCCCTTTTCTTCATGTTCTTTATGCACTTTATCTTTGGACAACTTTTTTGTCCTTTAAGCTTTTTGCACTTTATAAAGACTATTTGTAAGGGATTCTTTTGATATTGAATTATGATTTTTGGTCAGTTTCTCCAATAATGATTTTTTTCTCTGTACTATGGTATTTTGATGTTTTTCTGTTTCCCCTAAATCTTATGTTTTTAATATTCTTATTCAATAAAAACTGTTTATTTTTTATTCTTTGACTCTTATTGGTTTATTCACATATTTTGAGTAGGTTTAGTTACTGTACCATTAAATTTTTTTTGTGGGGTAGGGGATGGGGGGTTGGTGTTTTCAAACATACTCACCAATGTACAAAAACACCACAACAAAGAAAAAAGGTCATAGTGTCTGACATATCAGTGACATCCTGTATATACCATTGGATGTCTGTACACAAAGTATAGCACATCCAGTATACAGGAGAATATGTGACTGGTATATGATATGCTGTGACTACAGACATCACACACACAGCATATATAGGATTATATGTGTCTGATATATATTACACTAGAGTTACAGACATCAGATATTACACCATCTGCATATTATCCTGCATATAAAATTGGCACATATTATACCATATTCAGTATATAGGAGAATATATGACTGATATATGAAGTGAATTAATTCGCTGGACCCTGGTTAGGGGTCAGTTCAGTATTCTGTAGGCACTGAATAGGAGCCTCCTCATACCTGTTGGCATACTTTGCTTTTCCTTTAATTTGCAGCCTTATGCATGTCATATATGTGTCATGCTGCAAAAATGTAATTGCGCCAGGGCTGTAAAACAAAAGAGATGCTGGCAGGTAGAAGGTCTTAGTGAACATGTATTCCCTTCAAAACAAGATTTTTATTACAAATTTAGTTTAAAACACACCACCCAGTGCTAAATGGCAGAAAAAATCTGCCTAAATATTGCAAAAAAGACCAAGATCTAGCGCATACCCTACAATAACCTTTCCTGTCCCCTGCCTGGCTGTGGAGGTTGGCACCCTAATAACGATTTTTTGGCGCCCCCACTCAACGTGGGCTAACCCTCACTGCCCTAACTCACCCTATTTTACAGGTGAGAAAACAATAATGTATAAGAACAGAGATGAAGAAAGATAAAAAAAATGGTCAAAAAAAACCCCAAAACCCCAATATAATGAAATTAGCAAAAAGAGGAAGGAAGGCAAGGAGCCCCTACAATGCATCAATCGCTATAAACTGCTAGATTGCAGTAGGTATGCTACCAGATATGCCACATACACATAATACTTCGGCATAAATCCAAACTATTACCCATACCACAAGATAAGTATATCCTAAGAGCTATCAAGCCAATCTCAGCACAGATATCATTCATAGAGCCAGTAACTACCCATCAATGAGGCTGACAACATCAATTGTCATTACAAAGTGCCCACAAAAATGCACTGGATCAAACTATAGGGTATGTCAATAGTGTCCGCAATACTGCGTGTTACTTATCAGAATATATTGTGCCTCAAGGGCAGAAGGTCTGCAGGGTCCCCGTCTGGTGGCCAAGGACCTCTGATGTGGCTACTGGATCAGGGTCCTAAGAATAGATTTGCTCAGTCATCTGTATTGGTATATGATATGCGATGACTATAGAGCCGTCAGATATTATACCGGCTGTATATTATAATGTATATAAACATCTGGAAGGTCATAAATGATTGCGGTCACAGAGGGTAAGACTATGACTAGGCCTGTGGAGTTACAGGGCTCGCCGACACCTTCCCCATCTGCATCTGAATGCGCTATAGTGACCGCTGGACAATCAGAGGCCGGCAACCGAAGTTGACATGCCTACTGCGTATGGCACATTAAGTTCCTGCCATATGCCGCTCACCCTCCTTGCACCTGTTATGGAGGAGAAACAAGATGCTGCTAGCCCAAGGTGAGAGAATAGTTGAGAGGAATCGTTTCCTTTTTTTGTGTTTAAATGAGTTTGAGGAAAGCGCCAGGCCGGGGACATATTACACATGGGGCCCAGGACGGGAGACATTATTATACACAGGGCCCAGGACGGAGACATTATTACATACTGGGCCAAGGACGGTGACATTATTACATACAGGGCACAGAGCTGAGTCATTATTACATACAGTGCCCAGGTCAGGCGTACAATAAAGATGGAGGTATGGGATGATGGAGATGGTGCAGTGTAGGTCGTAGTAAATAACGAGGACACCAGGTTGCAGTCTCTTTACCTCTTTACTGAAGGTTTTAGAGTCCTCAGTCCAGAGCGCTGTCAACAGGGCTGTCAAAGACCGGCCGGTCCAAAGGCACATCAGGAGTTCCCTTTACAGGTGGGAATCAGTGTCTACCTTCTAGCGCTGGGTGTTGTAGTTCTTCCCTGCTGAGCTCCCGGGATAGTCCTCACAACTGATTCTGCCTGTCTCTCATGTTCGTTCTCTCCGTCCCCCAGATGATATGGTAGGACGCACCCGTATGACGGGGTAGGCCTGGAGTTCTTCCGGGACCCTAGAGTCGCCCCTCTCCCACAGCTGCCTCCGTTGTCTGCTTAGGTGATTTGTGTGAGACAGCCAACCTATAATTGGCTGTCCGGCCGTGGTTTGCAGTAGTACTTAGAGTCTCTTACTTGCTCGGCGTTCCGGCCACCGACTGTTTGCGCCTCAGAAGGATGTTGCCTCGGTCTAACAGCACGACTCCTTCTGGTCCTAATTCCTCTTTACTGTATTCCCGTTGTTCACTGGTTAGTTCTGCTCTTAGGAGTCTGCCAGGATCCCATCCCTGACAGGTCCTCTCACTAGCTCTTCCCAGTTCCTTCTCCCTGTCTTCCTGTCCAACCCCCAGTTTTACCAGAGTGTGAGGAGTGGCCTACTAGATAGAACCACCCCCCCTGGTGGCCGGAGTGTGAAGTGTAGTGTGAGTGTTACCTGGTCAGAGAAACTCCTTTAGTGCAATCAGACGTAACATCACTCCCCTTAGTGGCAGAGCGACATTACTGCAACGACCAGGACTCTGGGGCGCTGCAATTCCATGCAGGGGCCATGACGGGGACATTATTACATACAAGGTCCAGAGCAGGGACATTATTGCACACAGGGCCCATAACGGGGACATTATTATATACAGGGCCCAGGAGGGGCACATTATTACATACAGGACCCAGAATGGGGACATTATTGCACATAGGGCTTAGGATGGGAGATATTATTAAATACAGGGCCTCGGAAAGGAGACAATATTACATACTGGACTCAGGATGAGGACATTATTACACACAGGATCCAGGATGGAGACATTACTACACACAGGAACCAGAACAAGGAAATTATTACACACAGGGACCAGGGCGGGGACATTATTACACACAGGGACAAGGATATTAATACACACAGGGACCAGGATGGAGACATTATTACACACAGGGCACAGGATGGAGACAATATTACACACGGGGCCCAGGATGGGAGGAATTATTAAACACAAAGCCCAGGACAAAGACATTATTACATACAGGGCCCAGGATAGAGAAATTATTAAACACAGGGTTCAGAACAGGGACATTATTAAGTACAGTGCCCAGGTCAAGGACATCATTAAATACAGGCCCAGGACGGGGACATTATTACATACAGGACCCAGGACTGGGACATTATTACACACAGGGACTGGGACATTATTCCATACAGGGCCAAGGATGGGGACATTATTCCATGCAGGAGCCATGACGGGGACATTATTCCATATAGGGCCCAGGAAGGGGACATTATTGCACACAGGACCCAGGACAGGGACATTATTACATACAAAGTCCAGGGCAGGGACATTATTACACACAGTGCCCAGGACAGGGACATTACTAGACGCAGGAGCCAGGACGGGGACATTATTATACACAGGTTCCAGGACGGGGACATTATAACATACAGGGCACAGAACTGAGTCATTATTACATACAGGGCCTAGGGCAGGGACAAAATTACATAAAGGGCCCAGGACGGGGATATTGTTACACACAGAGCCCAGGAAGGGGACATTATTCCATACAGGGCCCAGGACAGGGAAATTATTACATATAAAGCCCAGTACGGAAACAATATTACATACAGAGCCCAGGACGGGGATATTGTTACACACAGAGCCCAGGAAGGGGACATTATTACATTCAGGGCCCAGGACAGGGGACATTATTACAGACAGGGCCCATGACACGGACATTAATAAATACAGGCCCCAGGACAGAGACATTGTTAAATACAGGACCCAGGACAGAGACATTATTACATAGAGGGTCCAGGACAGGGACATTATTACATATAAAGGCCAGGGCGGGGACATTAATAAAAACACAGGGCCCAGGAAGGGGACATTATTACATAAAGGGCCCAGAATGGGGACATTATTACACATAGGGCCCAGGACGGGATATATTATTAAATACAGGGCCTAGGAAGGAGACATTATTACACACTGGGCCCAGGATGAGGACGTTATTACACACAGGGTCCAGGATGGAGACATTACTACACACAGGAACCAGAACAAGGAAATTATTACACACAGGGACCAGGGCGGGGACATTATCACACACAGGGACAAGAATATTACTACACATAGGGCCCAGGACGGGAGATATTATTAAATACAGGGCCTAGGAAGGAGACATTATTACACACTGGGCCCAGGATGAGGACGTTATTACACACAGGGTCCAGGATGGAGACATTACTACACACAGGAACCAGAACAAGGAAATTATTACACACAGGGACCAGGGCGGGGACATTATCACACACAGGGACAAGAATATTACTACACATAGGGCCCAGGACGGGATATATTATTAAATACAGGGCCTAGGAAGGAGACATTATTACATACTGGGCCCAGGATGAGGACGTTATTACACACAGGGTCCAGGATGGAGACATTACTACACACAGGAACCAGAACAAGGAAATTATTACACACAGGGACCAGGGCGGGGACATTATCACACACAGGGACAAGAATATTACTACACATAGGGCCCAGGACGGGAGATATTATTAAATACAGGGCCTAGGAAGGAGACATTATTACACACTGGGCCCAGGATGAGGATGTTATTACACACAGGGTCCAGGATGGAGACATTACTACACACAGGAACCAGAACAAGGAAATTATTACACACAGGGACCAGGACGAAGACATTATTACATACAAGGCTCAAGACAGAGACATTATTACATAGGGGGCTGAGGACGGGAGAAATGATTAAATACAGAGCCCAGGACGGAGACATTATTACATACAGGGCAGAGGATAGGGAAATTATTATACATAAGCGCCCAGAACAGGGACATTATTACATACATGGTCCAGGTCAAGGACATCATTAAATACAAGGCCCAGGGCAGGGACATTATTACATACAGGACCCAAGACTAGGACATTATTACACACAGGGCCAAGGACAGGGACATTATTCCATACAGGGGCCAAGAATGGGGACATTATTCCATGCAGGGGCCATGACGGGGACATTATTACATATAGGGCCCAGGAAGGGGACATTATTGCACACAGGACCCAAGACAGGGACATTATTACATACAAGGTCCAGGGCAGGGACATTATTGCACACAGGGGCCAAGATGGGGACATTTTTACATATAGGGAGCAGGATCGGGAACATAATTACATAAAAGGCTCAGGATGGGGACATTATTACACACAGTTCCCAGAACTGAGACATTCTTACGTAAGGGGCCCAGGACAGGGCCAAAATTATATAAAGGGCCTAGGACGGAGACATTATTACACAAAGGACCCAGGATGGGGACATTATGACATACAGGGCCCAGGATGGGAACATTATTACACACAAGGCCCATGACGGGAACATTATTATATACAGGGCCCATGAGTGGTACATTATTACATACAGGACCCAGGACTAGGACATTATTACACACAGGGACGGGGACATTATTCCATACAGGGCCAAGGATAGGGACATTATTCCATGCAGGAGCCATGACTGGGACATTATTACATATAGGGCCCAGGAAGGGGACATTATTGCACACAGGACCCAGGACAGGGACATTATTACATACAAGGTCCAGGGCAGGGATATTATTACACACAGTGCCCAGGACAGGGACATTATTAGACGCAGGAGCCAGGACGGGGACATTATAAGGCCGGAGACACACTGGTGCGAGATACGGCCGAGTCTCGCTGGTTAAAAGCAAGCTGTGGCACCGGCACTCCGGAGCGGAGCGTGCAGCTCCATGTATTGCTATGCAGCTGCACGCTCAGCTCCGGAGTGCAGGTGCCACAGCTTGCTTTTAACCAGCGAGACTCGGCCGTATCTCGCACCAGTGTGTCTCCGGCCTTATACACAGGGTCCAGGACGGGGACATTATTACATACAGGGCACAGAACTGAGTCATTATTACATATAGGGCCTAGGGCAGGGACAAAATTACATAAAGGGCCCAGGACGGGGATATTGTTACACACAGAGCCCAGGAAGGGGACATTATTCCATACAGGGCCCAGGACAGGGAAATTATTACACATAAAGCCCAGTACGGAAACAATATTACATACAGAGCCCAGGAGGGGGACATTATTACATTCAGGGCCCAGGACGGGAACATTATTACACACAAGGCCTATGACGGGGACATTATTATATACAGCGCCCAGGAGGGGCACAGTATTACATACAGGTCCCTGGATGGGATAGGGCAGGGACAAAATTACAAAGAGGGCCCAGGATGAGGACATTATTATACACAGGGTTCAGGAGGCAGACATTATTAAGTACAGGGCCCACGAAGGGACATTATAAAATACAAGGCCCAGGGCCGGGACATTATTAGATACAGGACCCAGGACTGGGACATTATTACACACAGGGCCCAGGACGGGGGTCTTATTATATACAGGACCCAGAGTTGAGACATTATTACATACAGGGCCCAGGACAGAGATATTATTAAATATAGGGCCCAGGACAATGACAAAATTACATACAGGGACCAGTGCGGGGACAATATTACATTCAGGCCCAGGATGAGGACATTATTGCACACAGGGCCCAGGATGGGGACATTATAACATATAGGGCCCAGGACAATGACATTATTACACACAGGGTCCAGGAAGAAGACATTATCACATATAGCGCCCAGGATGTGGACATTATTATACACAAGGCCCAGGACAGGGACATTATTGCTCACAGGGCCCAGGAAGGGGACATTATTACAGTTCGTCCCTTTAGTTTTTTGCTTCAGGTTTTTTGCATTCTGTGCAAATAAGGGTGTGACCTCTGTCTTCCTTGAGCAGGACATTACATTCATATAGTTCCCCATGGGAGAGTGTCCATTAGCTGTGTGTCAGTCCTTATCCACATGTACGTCACTTGACATATGGTAAGGTTTTAATAATAGAGCTTAGGAAAATCCTGAATAGGGTCACCTTGATGTGGTGGGACGGCTTTCATGGTTTTTTTAATCAAAATTATGTAAACTATGTACCCTATATTATTTTTATTATACACTATTGCTGTTTTGCGTATTTACTACACAGTATTTGCTTATTTTGTTTTCATGTTAACTTTTGCCTGTATAGAGGCTAGTGTGAACATGCTGCATGCACACCAAATTAAATTCCAGTTCATCGCTTTAGACTTTTCTATGGAGTATAGTAAAAAAAATGTTGGTAGCATTATTGCAGCTCTGTAACATGCTTGTATTCATTGTTGAAATTAAGCAAATTTCATCAATTATTGTTTCAAAGAAATGTGAACATTGGCAATCAATATCAGGGTGTATCACCAATTTGAGTCAATCTCTATTATCTAGACGATTTTGGAAGTACCGGATGACCACCTGATAAGTATGGGGGTCTACCAACTATTCTTTGACAGATAATATTTGGAGAGATGTACGACAGTGGCTTACAGAACAAAAGTTTGCAGTCACACTATGTAATTGCCAAATTGTGCGACGTGCACATTGTCACAATTCCCCTGTATCCTCGGTGCTGGTGGACAGTCACGTGACAGCATATTTGCATTCACATGCTGAATAGTCTCACCCAGCTTATCTCAATAGAAGAGAATTGAAAGAAGCCAGATAAGGTTAACGGACATAACTGCAGGTTTGCAAATCGCAAACATGTGGTCATGAGACCGCCGGCCTGCATGGAAAATACAGGAGAATCGTGAACATGTGAACAGAGCACACTGTCACAATTCAGCAGTTTGTAGTCACATAGATATTATTTCAGAATTTTCTTCTGAGACTGGACAACTGTTTTAACGCAAGAAATCAAAAATAGCATTAGCTGGGATATCAGTGATATTATATACAAAACAAACTGTCATGTTAAAGAAATCCTTAAAAACTGACTTATATAGAAAATAGAGTAATAGACAGAGTACTGTTATTCAAGCTTACGTCCCAAATAACATACATATACATGTGAATCTCACAAAATTAGAATATCATCAAAAGTTAATCTATTTCAGTTCTTCACTACAAAAAGTGAAACTCATATATTATATAGAGTCATTACAAACAGAGTGATCTACTTCAAGTGTTTTTTTCTGTTAATGTTGATGATTAAGGCTTACAGCCAATGAAAATCCAAAAGTCATTATCTCAGTAAATTAGAATACTTTATAATACCGGCTTTTCCATAATCAGTGATGGTTTGGGGAGCCATGTCATCTGCTGGTGTAGGTCCACTGTGTTTTATCAAGACCGAAGTCAGCGCAGCGGTCTACCAGTAAATTTTAGAGCACTTCATGCTTCCCTCTGCCGACAAGCTTTTTGGAGATGGAAATTTCATTCTCCAGCAGGACTTGGTACCTGTCCACACTGCCAAAAGTACCAATACCTGGTTTAACCCCTTCCCGACCTTTGACGCCACGTAGGCGTCATGAAAGTCGGTGCCAATCCGACCCATGACGCCTATGTGGCGTCATGGAAAGATCGCATCCCTGCAGATCGGGTGAAAGGGTTAACTCCTATTTTACCCGATCTGCAGGGAGAGGGGGAGTTGTACTTCAGCCCAGGGGGGGTGGCTTTGCCCCCACGTGGCTACGATCGCTCTGATTGGCTGTTGAAAGTGCAACAGCCAATCAGAGCAATTTGCAATATTTCACCTATGTAAATGGTGAAATATTGCAATCCAGCCATGGCCGATGTTGCAATAGCATCTGCCATGGCTGGAAATCATGTTCTGCCCCCCCCCCCACCGCCCCCGATCTCCTCCCCAGTGCTCCGTTCTGTCCGGTGTCCCCCTGTCCGCTCCCCCGTGCTCCTGTCCGCTCCCCCGTGCTCCTGTCCGCTCCCCCGGTCCTCCGATCCCCCCCCTGTGCTCCGATCCACCCCCCCACCACCCCTCATACTTACCGAGCCTCCCGAAGTCAGTCCGTCTTCTCCCTGGGCGCCGCCATCTTCCAAAATGGCGGGCGCATGCGCAGTGCGCCCGCCGAATCTGCCGGCCGGCAAAGTACATTTTGATCGCTGTGGTAGGTTCTATCACAGCGATCAAAATAAAAAAATAATAAATAAACCCCCCCCCTTTATCACCCCCATAGGTAGGGACAATAATAAAATAAAGAAAATATATATATTTTTTTTTTCCACTAGGGTTAGGGTTAGAACTAGGGTTAGAACTAGAACTAGGGGTAGGGTTAGGGTTAGGGTTATGGCATGTGCACACAGTGCGGATTTGGCCGCGGATCCGCAGTGGATTGGCCGCGGATCCGCAGCGGATTGGCCGCGGATCCGCAGCGGATTGGCCGCTGCGAATTCGTAGCAGTTTTCCATCAGGTTTACAGTACCATGTACACCTATGGAAAACCAAATCCGCTGTGCCCATGGTGCGGAAAATTCCGTGCAGAAACGCTGCGTTGTATTTTCCGCAGCATGTCAATTCTTTGTGCGGATTCCGCAGCGTTTTACACCTGTTCCTCAATAGGTATCCGCAAGTGAAATCCGCACAAAAAAACACTGGAAATCCGCTGTAAATCCGCCGGTAAAACGCAGTGCCTTTTACCTGCAGATTTTTCAAAAATCGTGCGGAAAAATCTCACACGAATCCGCAACGTGGGCACATAGCCTTAGGGTTAGGGTTGGAATTAGAGTTAGGGTTGGAATTAGGGCTAGGGTTGGAAATAGGGTTAAGATTAGGCTTGTGGTTAGGGTTACGGATAGGGTTAGGGGTGTGTTGGGGTTACAGTTGTGGTTAGGGTTGGGATTAGGGTTAGGATTAGGGTTAGGGTTGGAATTAGGGTTACGGGTGTGTTGCGGTTAGGGTTGTGGTTAGGGGTGTGTTGGGGTTAGGGTTGTGATTAGGGTTATGGCTACAGTTGGGATTAGGATTAGGGGTGTGTTGGGGTTAGTGTTGAAGTTAGAATTGAGGGGTTTCCACTGTTTAGGCACATCAGGGGTCTCCAAACGCAACATGGCGCCACCATTGATTCCAGCCAATCTTGCGTTCAAAAAGTCAAATGGTGCTCCCTCCCTTCTAAGCCCCGACGTGCGCCCAAACAGTGGTGTACCCCCACATTTGAGGTACCAGCGTACTCAGGACAAACTGGGCAACAACTGTTGGGGTCCAATTTCTCCTGTTACCCTTGCAAAAATAAAAAATTACTTGCTAAAACATAATTTTTGAGGAAAGAACAATTATTTTTTATTTTCACGGCTCTGCGTTATTAACTTCTGTGAAGCACTTGGGGGTTGAAAGTGCTCACCACACATCTAGATAAGTTCCTTTGGGGGTCTAGTTTCCAAAATGGGGTCACTTGTGGGGTGTTTCTACTATTTAGGCACATCAGGGGCTCTGCAAATGCAACGTGATGCCCGCAGATGATTCCATCAAAGTCTGCATTTCAAATGTCACTACTTCCCTTCCGAGCCCTGATGTGCGCCCAAACAGTGGTTTACCCCCACATATGGGGTATCAGCATACTCACAACAAACTGGGCAACAAATATTGGGGCCCAATTTCTCCTGTTACCCTTGTGAAAATAAAAAATTGCTTGCTAAAACATCTTTTTTGAGGAAAGAAAAATGATTTTTTATTTTCACGGCTCTGCGTTGTAAACTTCTGTGAAGCATTTGGGGGTTGAACGTGCTCATCACACATCTAGATAAGTTCCTTGGGGGGTCTAGTTTCCAAAATGGGGTCACTTGTGGGGTGTTTCTACTGTTTAGGCACATCAGGGGCTCTGCAAATGCAATGTGACGCCCGCAGACCATTCCATCAAAGTCTGCATTTCAAATGTCACTACTTCCCTTCCGAGCCCTGACGTGTGCCCAAACAGTGGTTTACCCCCACATATGGGGTATCAGCATACTCACAACAAACTGGGCAACAAATATTGTGGTCCAATTTCTCCTGTTACCCTTGTGAAAATAAAAAATTGCTTGCTAAAACATCTTTTTTGAGGAAAGAAAAATGATTTTTTATTTTCACGGCTCTGCGTTGTAAACTTCTGTGAAGCTCTTGGGGGTTGAACGTGCTCACCACACATCTAGATAAGTTCCTTGGGGGGTCTAGTTTCCAAAATGGGGTCACTTTTGGGGGGTTTCTACTGTTTAGGCATATCAGGGGCTCTGCAAACGTAGCATGATGCCCGCAGACCATTCCATCAAAGTCTGCATTCCAAAACGTCACTACTTCCCTTCCGAGCCCCGGCATGTGCCCAAACAGTGGTTTACCCCCACATATGGGGTATCAGTGTACTCAGGAGAAACTGGACAACAACTTTTGGGGTCAAATTTCTCCTGTTACCCTTGCAAAAATAAAAAATTCTGGGCTAAAAAAATATTTTTGAGGAAAGGAAACACATTTATTATTTTCACAGCTCTGCGTTATAAACTTCTGTGAAGCAGTTGGGGGTTCAAAGTGCTCACCACACATCTAGATAAGTTCCCTTGGGGGTCTAGTTTCCAAAATGGAGTCACTTGTGGGGAGTTCCTACTGTTTAGGCACATCAGGGGCTCTGCAAACGCAACCTGATGCCCGCAGAGCATTCCATCAAAGTCTGCATTTCAAAACGTCACTAATTCCCTTCCAAACCCCGACGTGTGCCAAAACAGTGGTTTACCCCCACATATGGGGTATCAGCATACTCACAACAAACTGGGCAACAAATATTGGGGCCCAATTTCTCCTGTTACCCTTGTGAAAATAAAAAATTGCTTGCTAAAACATCTTTTTTGAGGAAAGAAAAATGATTTTTTATTTTCACGGCTCTGCGTTGTAAACTTCTGTGAAGCATTTGGGGGTTGAACGTGCTCATCACACATCTAGATAAGTTCCTTGGGGGGTCTAGTTTCCAAAATGGGGTCACTTGTGGGGTGTTTCTACTGTTTAGGCACATCAGGGGCTCTGCAAATGCAATGTGACGCCCGCAGACCATTCCATCAAAGTCTGCATTTCAAATGTCACTACTTCCCTTCCGAGCCCTGACGTGTGCCCAAACAGTGGTTTACCCCCACATATGGGGTATCAGCATACTCACAACAAACTGGGCAACAAATATTGTGGTCCAATTTCTCCTGTTACCCTTGTGAAAATAAAAAATTGCTTGCTAAAACATCTTTTTTGAGGAAAGAAAAATGATTTTTTATTTTCACGGCTCTGCGTTGTAAACTTCTGTGAAGCTCTTGGGGGTTGAACGTGCTCACCACACATCTAGATAAGTTCCTTGGGGGGTCTAGTTTCCAAAATGGGGTCACTTTTGGGGGGTTTCTACTGTTTAGGCATATCAGGGGCTCTGCAAACGTAGCATGATGCCCGCAGACCATTCCATCAAAGTCTGCATTCCAAAACGTCACTACTTCCCTTCCGAGCCCCGGCATGTGCCCAAACAGTGGTTTACCCCCACATATGGGGTATCAGTGTACTCAGGAGAAACTGGACAACAACTTTTGGGGTCAAATTTCTCCTGTTACCCTTGCAAAAATAAAAAATTCTGGGCTAAAAAAATATTTTTGAGGAAAGGAAACACATTTATTATTTTCACAGCTCTGCGTTATAAACTTCTGTGAAGCAGTTGGGGGTTCAAAGTGCTCACCACACATCTAGATAAGTTCCCTTGGGGGTCTAGTTTCCAAAATGGAGTCACTTGTGGGGAGTTCCTACTGTTTAGGCACATCAGGGGCTCTGCAAACGCAACCTGATGCCCGCAGAGCATTCCATCAAAGTCTGCATTTCAAAACGTCACTAATTCCCTTCCAAACCCCGACGTGTGCCAAAACAGTGGTTTACCCCCACATATGGGGTATCAGCGTACTCAGGAGAAACTGGACAACAACTTTTGGGGTCCAATTTCTCCTGTTACCCTTGGGAAAATAAAAAATTGTGGGCTAAAAAATCATTTTTGAGAAAAGAAAAATTATTTTTTATTTTCATGGCTCTGCGTTATAAACTTCTGTGAAGCACTTGGGGGTTCAAAGTGCTCACCACACATCTAGATTAGTTCCTTGGGAGGTCTAGTTTCCAAAATGGGGTCACTTGTGCGGGAGCTCCAATGTTTAGGCACACAGGGGCTCTCCAAACGCGACATGGTGTCCGCTAATGATTGGAGCTAATTTTCCATTCAAAAAGCCAAATGGCGTGCCTTCCCTTCCGAGCCCTGCGGTGCGCCCAAACAGTGGTTTACCCCCACATATGGGGTATCATCGTACTCAGGACAAACTGGACAACAACATTTGGGGTCCAATTTCTCCTATTACCCTTGGGAAAATAAAAAATTCTGGGCTAAAAATCATTTTTGAGGAAAGAAAAATTATTTTTTATTTTGACGGCTCTGCGTTATAAACTTCTGTGAAGCACCTGGGGGTTATAAGTGCTCACTATGCATCTAGATAAGTTCCTTGGGGGGGTCTAGTTTCCAAAATGGGGTCACTTGTGGAGGCGCTCCAATGTTTAGGCACACAGGGGCTTTCCAAATGCGACATGGTGTCCGCTAACGATGGAGATAATTTTTCATTCAAAAAGTCAAAAGGGCGCTCCTTCCCTTCCGAGCCTTACCATGTGCCCAAACAGTGGTTTACCCCCACATGTGAGGTATCGGTGTACTCAGGAGAAATTGCCCAACAAAATTTAGGATCCATTTTATCCTGTTGCCCATGTGAAAATGAAAAAATTGAGGCTAAAATAATTTTTTTGTGAAAAAAAAGTACTTTTTCATTTTTACGGATCAATTTGTGAAGCACCTGGGGGTTTAAAGTGCTCACTATGCTTCTAGATAAGTTCCTTGGGGGGTCTAGTTTCCAAAATGGGGTCACTTGTCGGGGAGCTCCAATGTTTAGGCACACAGGGGCTCTCCAAACGCGACATGGTGTCCGCTAAAGAGTGGAGCCAATTTTTCATTGAAAAAGTCAAATGGCGCTCCTTCCCTTCCGAGCCCTGCCGTGCGCCCAAACAGTGGTTTACCCCCACATATGAGGTATCAGCGTACTCAGGACAAATTGGACAACAACGTCCGTCGTCCAGTTTCTCCTTTTACCCTTGGAAAAATAAAAAATTGTTGCTAAAAGATCATTTTTGTGACTAAAAAGTTAAATGTTCATTTTTTACTTCCATGTTGCTTCTGCTGCTGTGAAACACCTGAAGGGTTAGTAAACTTCTTGAATGTGGTTTTGAGCACCTTGAGGGGTGCAGTTTTTAGAATGGTGTCACTTTTGGGTATTTTCAGCCATATAGAACCCTCAAACTGACTTCAAATGTGAGGTGGTCCCTAAAAAAAATGGTTTTGTAAATTTTGATGTAAAAATGAGAAATCACTGGTCAAATTTTAACCCTTATAACTTCCTAGCAAAAAAAAATTTGTTTCCAAAATTGTGCTGATGTAAAGTAGACATGTGGGAAATGTTATTTATTAACTATTTTGTGTCACATAACTCTCTGGTTTAACAGAATAAAAATTCAAAATGTGAAAATTGCGAAATTTTCAAATTTTTTGCCAAATTTCCTTTTTTTTCACAAATAAACTCAGAAATTATCGACCTAAATTTACCACTAACATGAAGCCCAATATGTCACGAAAAAACAATCTCAGAATCGCTAGGATCCGTTGAAGCGTTCCTGAGTTATTACCTCATAAAGGGACACTGGTCAGAATTGCAAAAAACGGCAAGGTCATTAAGGCCAAAATAGGCTGGGTCATGAAGGGGTTAAAAACAACAGTATCACTGTGCTTGATTGGCCAGTAAACTTGCCTGACCTTAACCCCATAGAGAATCTATGGGGCAGACCCAACAATGCAGATGAGCTGAAGGCTGCTATCAAAGCAACCTGGGCTTCCATAACACCTCAGCAGTGCCACAGGGTGATCGCCTCCATGCCATGCCACAATGATGCAGTAATTGATACAAAAGGAGCCCCGACCAAGTATTGAGTGCATTTACTGAATATACATTTCAGTAGGCCAACATTTCGGATATTAAAATCCTTTTTTCAAGATGTGTTATAAAGTATTCTAATTTACTGAGATAATGAGTTTTGGGTTTTCATTGGCTGTAAGCCATAATCATCAACATTAACAGAAATAAACACTTGAAATACATCACTCTGTTTGTAATGACTCTATATAATATGAGTTTCAATTTTTGTACTGAAATACTTTTTGATTATACTCTAATTTTGTGAGATGCACCTGTTCTTGTATTTCTTATAATTATATTTAAAGGAGTTGTCTAGGTTTGGGAAGAAAGTATGCAGTCACTTTAGGTGAGTGCAGACTCTTGAGTCCCTACAGCGTGTGCACCGCATGTTGTCAGGATCCTCCGGTGGCGGCAGCGAGAGCAAGTGGTCATGTGACAACAAGTATGTGATTTGCATACTTCAGGCCTCAATCCGACTAAATATGCGGAGTGAATTGAATAAAAGTGAATTGAGCGAGGCAGACCATGTCTAGTCGTTATGTGACCATATGTATGTAAATCGCAAACTTGAAGTTACGTGACTGCTCACTCTCGCCACTAGCATCAGAAAATCCTGACAGCGCGTGCTGTGCACTCTGTGAGTATTTAGAAGTCTGGTCCGCAGTCACATGGAGTGACTGCATGCTTTCATCCTAAACCAGGTCAACCCCTTTAACTGGACTGAAGCATTGGCTGTGATGAAAAAATATTTTTTTAACTGTTTTTCTTACACACATATATATATAGTTATACATAAAATATATATCTCCACAGGTTTACAATGCGATATTATGCACATTTCACAAAGTCTGTGATGCTTTATTGCTGTCTTCACAGTAGATAACCTTCCTGTGATGAGGGCACTGGAATAAGATAACATGTCTGTATCCCATGACTTTATCTGTCAGACCCATCTCTCTGCTCCCACTCTGAGGCTCTGGATATTGTCAGATATGGAAAGTTTTGATGTTTGGGGGAGGTGTTCCTTCCTTGCCATTTGCTAACATGTTTACTTCTTAGTCTACTCTGTGATAAACCATCTGCTGGTTGTCAGTCCCCCACCCCCTTTTTGCAAAACAAGCATCACCTTAAACCACTGCTAAAACCAATATAGCACAGCCCTTCCAAATCCATAGGATCACCTTGCTTGTGGCTGTACATCTTTATGTATTTATGGGGAAGGCTGGGTTTATACACACAGATTACTGGCCAATCACACCAATTTCAGAGATTGCTTTGAGGAAACCCTTCAGCATATATTCGGATATAAATTTTTGTAACTGCCCCATTCATCTGTATGGGGTTCCAAAAGCCTGAAAACATAAACAACCTAATTGCTGAGACTTCTGGCAAGTGTGAATATAATTGTACACAAACAATCATTTGTTAGGATGACACCCTGTCCATATGCCTTTCTAGGTAGAAGGGAATCCCCTGCTTGAAAACTATCTATATGACAGAACTGAGAGCTGCTCTGGAGGACTCGGTTTGTTTATGCAGTACATGGATAAACCATTAATTATTCATAAATCATTCATTTGCATTATCACATTGGAAATGTATGCCAAAAGAATGCTTCCTCTGGGGATAACAGCTGATTGCTGGGGATGAGAAAACAAAATGTATCCCTATAATAGGGTAATGGATTGTGATTGACAAATAATTTAAGACAGGTTATCTCCAAATATCATAACCCTACGGCATCACGCTCTCTCCAGCACCTGAAATCCACTGCCTCGGGGTAACTCTCGACCCTGTCCTTCAAACCGCACGTCCAAACTCTTGCCACCTCTCTCCTCACTACTCCCCTGCTTCTCCCCTCTGCAAATCCCTCCACTGGCTCCCAATTCCCCAGCGAATCCAGATCAAACTACTAACACTGATCTACAAAGCCATCCACAACCTGTCCCCTCCCTATGTCTCTGAACTAATCTCCCAATATCTTCCCTCAGGTAATCTCCGATCCTCCCAAAACCTCCTACTCTCCTCCACACTTATTTGTTCCTCACACAACTGCCTCCAAGACTTCTCCTGAATATCCCCCATCCTTTGGAATTCCACGCCTCAACACGTCCGATTATTCACCACCCTTGGACCCTTCAGACGGAACCTGAAAACCCATCTCTTCAGGTAAGCCTACAGTCTGCAATAACCATTCCGCCGCCTCACCACCACCCGAGCTGCCGCCTCACCATGACCGGAGCTGCCGCCTCACTACAACGCGAGCTGCCGCCTCACCACCACCAGAGCTGCCGCACCCCTAACTTTTGTCTCTTTCCCATTATCCCATAGAATGTAAGTCCGCAAGGACAGGGTCTTCTCCCCACTGTACCAGTCTGTCATTGTAAATTTGTTTACTGTAAACGATATCTATAACTCTGTACGTAACCCCTTTCTCATGTACAGCACTATGGAATTAATGGTGCTATATAAATAAATAATAATAATAATCTATATATATAATTGTCTAAGGGGTACGTCCGTCTTTCTGTCTGTCTTTCTGTCGGCAACTTCCGTCACGGAAATCCCACGTCGCTGATTGGTCGCGCCAGCTGCCTGTCATGGCTGCCGCGACAAATCAGCGACGGCCACAGTCCGATTAGTCCCTCCCTACTCCCCTGCAGTCAGTGCCCAGCGCCTGCTCCATACTCCCCGCAGTCAGTGCCCGGCGCCCGCTCCATACTCCCCGCAGTCAGTGCCCGGCGCCCGCTCCATACTCCCCTCACCGCTCACACAGGGTTAATCCCAGCGGTAACGTACCGCGCTATGCCGCGGGTAACGTTACCGCTGCTATTAACCCTGTGTTAAAAAAAATAAAATGTTAAAAATAATAATTAAAAAAAAAACCTGCTATGCTCACCCTCCGTAGTGCGACGATGCGGTCGCGCCTTCCGCCAGCTTCCGGTCCCAGAGATGCAGTGCGAAATTACCCAGAAGACTTAGCGGTCTCGTGAGACTGCTAAATCTTCTGGGTAATTTCGCAATGCATCCTGGGAACGGAAGATGGCGGCAGCCGCGCGCACAACGCCAGAGCGCCGTTGGATCCCAGGGGGTGAGTATGTAACTATTTTTTATTTATTTATTTTTTTTAAACAGGGATATGGTGTCCACACTGCTAAATACTGCGTGGGCTGCGTTATATACTACATGGCTGCTATATACTACGTGGGCAGTACTATATACTACATTGCTGCTATAGACTACGTGGGCAGTACTATATACTACATGGCTGCTATATACTACGTGGGCAGTACTATATACTACATGGCTGCTATATACTATGTGGGCAGTACTATATACTACATGGCTGCTATATACTACGTGGGCAGTACTATATACTACATGGCTGCTATATACTACCTGGGCAGTACTATATACTACATGGCTGCTATATACTACGTGGGCAGTACTATATACTACATGGCTGCTATAGACTACGTGGGCAGTACTATATACTACATGGCTGCTATATACTACGTGGGCAGTACTATATACTACATGGCTGCTATAGACTATGTGGGCAGTACTATATACTACATGGCTGCTATATACTACCTGGGCAGTACTATATACTACATGGCTGCTATATACTACGTGGGCAGTGTTAGATACTGTGTGGGCTGCATTATATACTACGTGGCCAGTACTATATACTACATGGCTGCAATATACTACTTGGGCAGTACTATATACTACATGGCTGCTATAGACTACGTGGGCAGTACTATATACTACATATACTACATGGCTGCTATATACTACGTGGGCAGTACTATATACTACATGGCTGCTATATACTATGTGGGCAGTACTATATACTACATGGCTGCTATATAGTACGTGGGCAGTACTATATACTACATGGCTGCTATATACTACCTGGGCAGTACTATATACTACATGGCTGCTATATACTACGTGGGCAGTGTTAGATATTGCGTGGGCTGCGTTATATACTACGTGGCCAGTGTTACATACTATGTGGCCTGTGTTTTGTACTGCGTGGGCTGTGCTATATATTGCGTGGCCTGTGTTATATACTACGTCGCCTGTGTTACATACTATGTGGCTGCTATATACTGCGTGGCCTGTGTTATATAGTACGTGGGCTGTGTTATATACTGTTTGGGCTATGTTATATATTGCGTGGCCTGTATTAACGCATCGGGTATTCTAGAATATGTGTGTATATAGCAGCCACATAGTATATAGCAAAGGCCACATACTATTTGTCTGCTATATACTACATGGCTCCTATATACTACGTGGCCTGTGCTATATACTATGTGGCTGCTATATACACACATATTCTAGAATACCCGATGCGTTAGAATCGGGCCACCATCTAGTAATAATAAGAAGAAGATATGAATGTTATAAAGTGGGCATGCACGCTTAGGTGTCACTTCTATAAACTAGAACGGCAAAACCTACTCATCAATACATTACATGGACAACAGTTCACGTAAGAGTATACTCAGATGTGCCTTTCCAAAGTGATAGCAGCTGATCTTCAGGGGTTATAGGAGCCCATTATGTGGCAAAGACAATTTACAACTACCAATTAATGGGAATCTGCCAGGCAATTCATGTTGCCCTAACCGCAGGCAGCATGAATGGGTATAAATGCTCCAGCGTTTCAGAGAAATTATACTTTTAAGATCTAGCCACTGCTAGAGGTGATTGACAGGTCTCTCCCTGGCATGTACATAAGGAGAGACCTGTCAATCACTTGCAACAGCGCTGGGGGTGGAGCTGGACTAGTCTCATCTCCAGCTATAGATCTAATCTCTGGCTGGATTGTGAAAGTGTAATTCCTCTGTAGCTCTCCGGAGTTTATGCTGTCAGCCTGTGTTTCATCCTCAACGCAGTTTGAGGAGCAAGCAAGAATTGCCTGACAGATTCCCTTTAAGAGCCAGTTATAGTTCCTTTTTCGTGTACGGATTATATTGCCTGAACTAACCATGAATCTCTAGACATAAACTTACAACCCAATATATGCCTATGAGGCTGTAAATTCAGTTCAGGAGACCTGTGGACATTATGTGCATTTTGCACTGTATACAGACCATTAAATACAGAGTCTGAACCTGGCCTAAGAGTGATACTGATCAAATAGGATAGAAATTGTTTAGAAATCTGTACATATAAATTCAACATAAAGGCCCCTTAAAGAGTTCTTAAACCACAGATAACGGTTTAAAACGTCATTCCTAAGGAAACAAAAAGGGCATTTTCCTCAGGATAAGAACCATTAGGTAGCAAAGTATTATGCAATGAATACTGCCGTTTTATCAGTGTCATTATAATAATTTTTATGGAGAAACAAGTTCCGAACTATTACAAATTTGATATAAAACTGAATGTTTTGATTTTCTTCCAATAGAAAAATTATGTTGAAAAATGTGTTCAATTACTATTATTCTATGTATTGGGTAAATGGCTGTATAGACTGAAAATTAAATGACCCAGTAAGATTTTGAAGCTCAGGTTTAGCCCACTAAAATGTATTTTTTATTCATAATATTAAAAAAACACAATAATGCAAAGTTCTTATGAAGATGGTGACCTGGAATAGAAATTCTACAAGCCGCACACTATCCATAGGGCTTTTACACACATACTGTATATACATAAAGTACATGTAGATGCCCAGAAAAGCAGACAGATGTGTGCTATATATTATTTAAACATATGCATTATGTATGTAATTCACTGTGACCAGAAACAAATGGTTGATGTTTTAGACAATAATTATTACACAATATCATGAATCCCTTCTTGTAAATTATGATGACATTAGAAATCACTTTTCCATCATTATATTAAGACAGAAGGTCTCAGGCTGAGTGATAGTTGAGGTCAAATAACCAGAGGTTGTATCTAATGTCTGTAAGAGTTACTGGTATACTCCCTATGAGATCTCAGTCCAATTATTTTCCTCTAACCCTAATCTGTACCAGCACTTAGGGAAGACAAGCGGCTACACCCTGGATGATGTTTCTCCATGTACATGGAGTTTCACAAGCCTTTTCTTAATAGAGAGGTAGCATGTGTAAATAAGTAGTTATACTCCTATGATAACTAGTCCTTCCATTGGGATCACTATGGAATAGTTGATGCAAATATATAGCTACAAGCAGGGTCGGACTGGGGTGTCTGGGGCCCACCAGGGGAATGGACTCTAGGGGCCCACCCTACAGCTATATGCAAACATCTGTCATTATAGTGGAGCATCGGCTGTAAAACACCGGCGGCTGCTGCACATCTACCGTGTGCCCCAATAACTGGGATTATAATTACGGTAGTTTACATTAATGGGGTTCTTGGTTAAAACAAGTTATCACCGATCCATGGGCTCCACAGGATAGGTGATCGCTTAGGTCCGACCATTAGAAACTGCACCGATCAGAAGAATGGGGAAGTTTTATCCCTGACAGGACACTTTTATCACTATTTTAACCCCTTCATGACCCAGCCTATTTTGGCCTTAATGACCTTGCCATTTTTTGCAATTCTGACCAGTGTCCCTTTATGAGGTAATAACTCAGGAATAGGGTTGAGCGAAACGGGTCGATCATTTTCAAAAGTCGCCGACTTTTGGCTAAGTCGGCGTCTCATGAAACCCGATCCGACCCCTGTGCTTGTCGGCCATGCGGTACGCGACTTTCGCGCCAAAGTCGCGTTTCAATGACGCGAAAAGCGCCATTTCTCAGCCAATGAAGGTGAACGCAGAGTGTGGGCAGCGTGATGACATAGATCCTGGTCCCCACCATCTTAGAGAAGGGCATTGCAGTGATTGGCTTGCTGTCTGCGGCGTCACAGGGGCTATAAAGGGGCGTTCCCGCCGACCGCCATCTTACTGCTGCTGATCTGAGCTTAGGGACAGGTTGCTGCCGCTTCGTCAGAAGCAGGGAGAGCGTTAGGCAGGGTCCACTAACCACCAAACCGCTTGTGCTGCAGCGATTTCCACTGTCCAACACCACCTTCGGTGTGCAGGGACTGTGGAAGCTATTTTTTTTTTTTTTTCCCCTCAGCGCTGTAGCTCATTGGGCTGCCCTAGAAGGCTCCGTGATAGCTGTATTGCTGTGTGTACGCCACTGTGGAAACCAACTGCTTTTTTCAAAGCACATATCCTCTTGTTCCTTCCTTTCTGCACAGCTATCTTTTTTGTTTGTCCACACTTTTTATTTAATTTGTGCATCAGTCCACTCCTATTGCTGCCTGCCATACCTGGCTTACATTACTGCAGGGAGATAGTAATTGTAGGACAGTTTTTTTTTTTGTTTTGTTTTTTTTTGTGGGAGATTAAGATTGGCATTTCTGCTACAGTGCCATCCCTGTGTGTGCCATCTCTCACTGAGTGGGCCATAGAAAGCCTATTTATTTTTTCCGTGATTTGTGTTCTAAAATCTACCTCAACACAAAAACACTACATCAATCAGTGGGAGAAAAATATTGGCCTCAGTCAGGGCTTGTGTGCCACTGCTGTGTGTGCTATCTCTCATTCAGTGGGCTATAGCAAGCCTATTTTTATTTTTTATTTTTTAATATTATTTGGTTTCTAAAGTCTCCCTGAAAAAAAAAAAAAAACCTAAAAAAACAGTGGGAGAGTAATATTGCCCTTTCAGCTTGTGTGCCAGTCTTGACTCCTGGGTGTGCCACCTCTCTCCCTCTCATTCAGTGGGCCATAGAAAGCCTATTTATTTTTTTTTTTAAATATTATTGGGTTTCTAAAGTCTCCCTTAAAAAACAAAAAATACATAAAAAAACAGTGGGAGAGTAATATTGCCCTTTCAGCTTGTGTGCCAGTCTTGACTCCTGGGTGTGCCACCTCTCTCTCTCTCATTCAGTGGGCCATAGAAAGGCTATTTTTTTTTTGGTTTTTTTAATATTATTTGGTTTCTAAAGTCTCCCTGAAAAAAAAAAAAAAAACATACAAAAAACAGTGGGAGAGTAATATTGCCCTTTCAGCTTGTGTGCCAGTCTTGACTCCTGGGTGTGCCACCTCTCTCCCTCTCATTCAGTGGGCCATAGAAAGCCTATTTATTTTTTTTTTTAAATATTATTGGGTTTCTAAAGTCTCCCTTAAAAAACAAAAAATACATAAAAAAACAGTGGGAGAGTAATATTGCCCTTTCAGCTTGTGTGCCAGTCTTGACTCCTGGGTGTGCCACCTCTCTCCCTTTCATTCAGTGGGCCATAGAAAGCCTATTTATTTTTTCCGTGATTTGTGTTCTAAATTCTACCTCAACACAAAAACACTACATCAATCAGTGGGAGAAAAATATTGGCCTCAGTCAGGGCTTGTGTGCCACTGCTGTGTGTGCTATCTCTCATTCAGTGGGCTATAGCAAGCCTATTTTTTTTTTTTCTTTTTTTAATATTATTTGGTTTCTAAAGTCTCCCTGAAAAAAAAACAAAAACCTAAAAAAACAGTGGGAGAGTAATATTGCCCTTTCAGCTTGTGTGCCAGTCTTGACTCCTGGGTGTGCCACCTCTCTCCCTCTCATTCAGTGGGCCATAGAAAGCCTATTTATTTTTTTTTTTTAAATATTATTGGGTTTCTAAAGTCTCCCTTAAAAAACAAAAAATACATAAAAAAACAGTGGGAGAGTAATATTGCCCTTTCAGCTTGTGTGCCAGTCTTGACTCCTGGGTGTGCCACCTCTCTCTCTCTCATTCAGTGGGCCATAGAAAGGCTATTTTTTTTTTGGTTTTTTTAATATTATTTGGTTTCTAAAGTCTCCCTGAAAAAAAAAAAAAAAACATACAAAAAACAGTGGGAGAGTAATATTGCCCTTTCAGCTTGTGTGCCAGTCTTGACTCCTGGGTGTGCCACCTCTCTCCCTCTCATTCAGTGGGCCATAGAAAGCCTATTTATTTTTTTTTTTTAATATTATTGGGTTTCTAAAGTCTCCCTTAAAAAACAAAAAATACATAAAAAAACAGTGGGAGAGTAATATTGCCCTTTCAGCTTGTGTGCCAGTCTTGACTCCTGGGTGTGCCACCTCTCTCCCTTTCATTCAGTGGGCCATAGAAAGCCTATTTATTTTTTCCGTGATTTGTGTTCTAAATTCTACCTCAACACAAAAACACTACATCAATCAGTGGGAGAAAAATATTGGCCTCAGTCAGGGCTTGTGTGCCACTGCTGTGTGTGCTATCTCTCATTCAGTGGGCTATAGCAAGCCTATTTTTTTTTTTTTTTTTTTAATATTATTTGGTTTCTAAAGTCTCCCTGAAAAAAAAAAAAAAACCTAAAAAAACAGTGGGAGAGTAATATTGCCCTTTCAGCTTGTGTGCCAGTCTTGACTCCTGGGTGTGCCACCTCTCTCCCTCTCATTCAGTGGGCCATAGAAAGCCTATTTATTTATTTTTTTAAATATTATTGGGTTTCTAAAGTCTCCCTTAAAAAACAAAAAATACATAAAAAAACAGTGGGAGAGTAATATTGCCCTTTCAGCTTGTGTGCCAGTCTTGACTCCTGGGTGTGCCACCTCTCTCTCTCATTCAGTGGGCCATAGAAAGGCTATTTATTTTTTTTTTTAAATATTATTGGGTTTCTAAAGTCTCCCTTAAAAAACAAAAAATACATAAAAAAACAGTGGGAGAGTAATATTGCCCTTTCAGCTTGTGTGCCAGTCTTGACTCCTGGGTGTGCCACCTCTCTCCCTTTCATTCAGTGGGCCATAGAAAGGCTATTTATTTTTTTAAAAAAATATTATTGGGTTTCTAAAGTCTCCCTGAAAAAAAAAAAAAAAACATACAAAAAACAGTGGGAGAGTAATATTGCCCTTTCAGCTTGTGTGCCAGTCTTGACTCCTGGGTGTGCCACCTCTCTCCCTTTCATTCAGTGGGCCATAGAAAGCCTATTTATTTATTTTTTTTAAATATTATTTGGTTTCTAAAGTCTCCCTGAAAAAAAAAAAACATAAAAAAACAGTGGGAGAGTAATATTGCCCTTTCAGCTTGTGTGCCAGTCTTGACTCCTGGGTGTGCCACCTCTCTCTCTCTAATTGTGGGCCATAGAAAGCCTTTTTTTTTTTTTTTTTTTTTTTTAATATTATTTGGTTTCTAAAGTCTCCCTGAAAAAAACAAAAACATAAATTAGGTGGGAGATTAATATTGACATTAGTGCTTGAGTGACAGTCCTGCGTGTGTGTCATCTCTGTGATTTTGTGCCACAGAAAACAGAGTGTGTAACATTGTGCCTGATTTTCCTTGTGGTCTCACCAACCTGTTAAGGGATATTGAAATCATACTGAAGTTATAGCTCACCGTGTAAGTTGTTTGACAGCAACAAATAAAGTTACTTTGGTTAAGATTTTAAAACAATGAGGAAGTCTGGTGCAAGAGGTCGTCGTGGGCGTTCATTGTCAGCTGGTAATGATGGTAGTGGTAGTGGAGCATCAGGTGGTCGTGGGGATAAAAATATTCCACCTAAGTCTGGAGCTGTGGAGCCAGTTTCGTCGTCAGGCTACACAAGGCCTCGAACGCTCTCTTTTCTGGGAGTAGGAAAACCGCTTTTAAAGGCGGAGCAGCAACAGCAAGTTTTGGCTTACATTGCAGACTCAGCCTCTAGCTCTTTTGCCTCCTCTTCCGAAACTGGTAAATGTAAAAGCAGCGCGTCGCTTGTGGATGTTCACGGTCAGGGACAAGTCGCTTCCTTGTCCTCCTCAGCAAAAACTACAACAAGAGAGAAGGATGCAGCAGGCGACACAACGGGTCACTCCATGGAGCTCTTTACACATACCGTCCCTGGCTTAGAAAGTGAAACATTTAACAGGCCATGCCCATTACAAGTATATTCTGACATGGAGTGCACTGATGCACAGCCACAGCCAGAGTACTATGCTGCTCCTTTGACTCAGACCACCACATTGCCCTCTCAGGGTACAGATCCACAATCAGACCCTGATGAGACTATGTTGCCCCGCCACGAACGCTATACCACCGACCGACACAGTGACACAGACGAAGTTGCACACGAGCTCGAAGAGGAGGTAATAGATGACCCAGTTATTGACCCCGATTGGCAGCCATTGGGGGAACAGGGTGCAGGCGGCAGTAGTTCAGAAGCGGAGGTGGAGGAGGGGCCGCAGCAGGCATCAACATCGCAACAGGTTCCATCTGCCGGGCCCGTATCTGGCCCAAAACGCGTGTCAAAGCCAAAACCTGTTGGAGCACAGCGTTGCCATCCGGTTAAAGCTCAGTCTGCAATCCCTGAAAAGGGATCCGAGTCTAGGAAGAGTGCAGTCTGGCATTTTTTTAAACAACATCCAACTGATCAGCGCAAAGTCATCTGTCAAAAATGTTCAACTAGCTTAAGCAGAGGTCAGAATCTGAAAAGTCTAAATACTAGTTGCATGCATAGACACTTAACCACCATGCATTTTCAAGCCTGGACTAACTACCAAACGTCCCTCAAGGTTGTAGCACCCTCGGCCAATGAAGCTAGTCAGCAACGCAACATCCCTTCCGTCACTGTAAGGCCACCATTTTCCGCACCACCGGCAGTATCTGTGCAGGTTTCTTTGCCAGCCAAAAGCAGTCAGGGTCAGGGAATCACCAGTTTTGTAGGAGGAAATATTGCATCTAGGGCACCGGCGGAAACAATACCGTCTCCAACCGTCTCTCAGTCTGCCATGTACACCGGCACACCCAAAAGTTCCACGATCTCCAGCTCTCCAGTCCAGCTCACCCTACATGAGACTCTGGTTAGAAAAAGGAAGTACTTATCCTCGCATCCGCGTACACAGGGTTTTAACGCCCACATAGCTAGACTAATCTCGTTAGAGATGATGCCCTACCGGTTAGTTGAAAGCGAAGCTTTCAAAGCCCTGATGGAGTACGCTGAACCACGATACGAGCTACCCAGTCGACACTTTTTTTCCAGAAAAGCCATCCCAGCCCTGCACCAGCATGTTAAACAGCGCATCGTCCATGCACTCAGGCAATCTGTGAGTACAAAGGTGCACCTGACTACAGATGCATGGACCAGTAGGCATGGCCAGGGACGTTATGTGTCCATCACGGCACACTGGGTGAATGTGGTGGATGCAGGGTCCACAGGCGACATCAATTTAGGGACAGTTGTGCCTAGCCCACGGTCTAGGAAACAGTTGGCTGTAGGCGTTCGCACCCCCTCCCCCTCCTCCTCCTCGTCCTCCTGCAGAAGCTACAGCTCTTCCACAGAACGCAGTCTGCCAACCACTCCATCGGCAGATGACACTGTTGCACACCAGTTGTCCCATTATGGGCCAGCTACTGCCAAGCGTCAGCAGGCTGTATTGGCTATGAAGTGTTTGGGCGACAACAGACACACCGCGGAAGTTCTGTCCGAGTTCTTGCAACAAGAAACGCAGTCGTGGCTGGGCACAGTAGATCTTGAGGCAGGCAAGGTAGTGAGTGATAACGGAAGGAATTTCATGGCTGCCATCTCCCTTTCCCAACTGAAACACATTCCTTGCCTGGCTCACACCTTAAACCTGGTGGTGCAGTGCTTATTGAAAACTTATCCTGGGTTCTCCGACCTGCTCCTCAAAGTGCGTGCACTTTGCTCACATATCCGACGTTCGCCTGTACACGCCAGCCGTATGCAGACCTATCAGCGGTCTTTGAACCTTCCCCAGCATCGCCTCATCATAGACGTTGCAACAAGGTGGAACTCAACACTGCACATGCTTCAGAGACTGTGCGAACAGAGGCGTGCTGTTATTTATTTGTGGGAGGATACACGGGCAGGCAGTAGGATGGCAGACATGGAGTTGTCAGGTGTGCAGTGGTCTAAGATACAAGACATGTGTCAAGTCCTTCAGTGTTTTGAGGAATGCACACGGCTGGTTAGTGCAGACAACGCCGTAATAAGCATGAGCATCCCCCTAATGCGTCTGCTGATGCAAAGTTTGACGCACATAAAGGAGCAGGCGTCTGCACCAGAGGAAGAGGAAAGCCTTGATGACAGTCAGCCATTGTCTGGTCAGGGCAGTGTACAGGACGAGGTAGCGGGCGAAGAGGAGGTGGAGGACGAGGAGGATGATGGGGATGAGTATATTTTTAATGCCGAACCTTTCCCGGGGGCACAGGAAATTGGTTGCGTGTCACGGCCGGGTTCTGGTTTTTTGAGGGACACAAGTGACGTAGATTTGCCTGCAACTGCCCCTCAACCAATCACAACCGGAGATTTGACAACTGGAACTTTGGCCCACATGGCGGATTATGCCTTACGTATCCTAAAAAGGGACACACGCATTACGAAAATGATGAACGATGACGATTACTGGTTGGCCTGCCTCCTTGATCCACGCTATAAAGGCAAATTGCAAAATATTATGCCACATGAGAACTTGGAACTAATATTAGCAACCAAACAATCAACTCTTGTTGACCGTTTGCTTCAGGCATTCCCAGCACACAGCGCACGTGATCGTTCTCACACGAGCTCCAGGGGGCAGCAGACTAGGAGTGTTAGGGGTGCACACATCAGAAGTGGCGTTGGACAGAGGGGTTTTCTGACCAGGTTGTGGAGTGATTTTGCTATGACCGCAGACAGGACAGGTACTGCTGCATCAATTGAAAGTGACAGGAGACAACATTTGTCCAGTATGGTTACTAACTATTTTTCATCCCTTATCGATGTTCTCCCTCAACCGTCATTCCCATTTGATTACTGGGCCTCCAAATTAGACACCTGGCCAGAATTGGCAGAATATGCATTGCAGGAGCTTGCTTGCCCGGCAGCAAGTGTCCTATCAGAAAGAGTATTCAGTGCTGCAGGTTCAATATTAACCGAAAAAAGGACTCGTCTGGCTACCCAAAATGTTGACGATCTAACATTCATTAAAATGAACCACAACTGGATTTCGAAATCTTTTGCCCCACCTTGCCCGGCCGACACCTAGCTTTCCTATGAAAAGCTCTTGCCTGTGAATTACTTTTCTAATGTCTAATTTGCTGCAGCTGATTGTACAGCATACGACATGTTTACACCTCCCTAAATGGCAAAACTCCCCACACGGGGCCGTGGTATCGCGACTTGGCGCAAGCACCCGTGAGACTGCTGTTTGTCTGAAGAGGTGGGTGTGCTCGCTTTTGGTTGACGGCATTGCTACTGGGTCCCTCATAGTACAATGTAGTGTCTCTGGCGGTGGTGGTGCGCACCCAACGTCAGACACACCGTTGTAACATGAGGGGCCCTGGGGCGGTCCCGCCGGCCTCAAGAGAGTTCCCCCCTACCCCAGCTCAAAATGTGCTCTACCACGTCCAAAATTATGTAGCACAGCTCCACCAATCTTTAGTCTATTCGCTGACATCATTCAATGTCTGGCACTGACAATACAAATTTGTAGACATCTATGATGCAACTTAAAGTAGTCTGTGTCTGTGTCCTATATTGGCACCATTAAATAGTTACTGCCAAATTACTATGTCAGAAACTCAGTAGATGAGCCCACCCCTGTACCTAAGTATGCCACCTTTTTTTTTGTTGTGGTTGTTTTGCGAGACATTAACATCTATTTATATTTTGGGAGTACTGGGACAGACACTCCTTGCACTACTCCTCCACTCACCACCAAGCTGCCTGTGTATCCATGTAACCGCTGTAAAGCTGCCATGAGCCTATTGTTTGTTATTTTAGGCCTTTGATAGCCTGTCTGCGGTCCCTACTTTAAATACTCCTCCACTGACCAGACCACTGCTGCCCGTGTACCCCTGGAACCAATTATAAAGTGCCTACAGCCAGCCCATTTTCTTATGTTAGGCCTTTGAAGCCTGTCTGCGGTCCCTACTTTAAATACTCCTCCACTGACCACCAAGCTGCCTGCCCGTGTATCCATGTAACCGCTGTAAAACTGCCATGAGCCTATTGTTTGTTATTTTAGGCCTTTGATAGCCTGTCTGCGGTCCCTACTTTAAATACTCCTCCACTGACCAGACCACTGCTGCCCGTGTACCCCTGGAACCAATTATAAAGTGCCTACAGCCAGCCCATTTTCTTATGTTAGGCCTTTGAAGCCTGTCTGCGGTCCCTACTTTAAATACTCCTCCACTGACCACCAAGCTGCCTGCCCGTGTATCCATGTAACCGCTGTAAAACTGCCATGAGCCTATTGTTTGTTATTTTAGGCCTTTGATAGCCTGTCTGCGGTCCCTACTTTAAATACTCCTCCACTCACCACCACCAAGTTGCCTGCCCGTGTATCCATGTAACCGCTGTAAAACTGCCATGAGCCTATTGTTTGTTATGTTAGGCCTTTGATAGCCTGTCTGCGGTCCCTACTTTAAATACTCCTCCACTCACCACCAAGCTGCCTGTGTATCCATGTAACCGCTGTAAAGCTGCCATGAGCCTATTGTTTGTTATTTTAGGCCTTTGATAGCCTGTCTGCGGTCCCTACTTTAAATACTCCTCCAATGACCAGACCACTGCTGCCCGTGTACCCCTGGAACCAATTATAAAGTGCCTACAGCCAGCCCATTTTCTTATGTTAGGCCTTTGAAGCCTGTCTGCGGTCCCTACTTTAAATACTCCTCCACTCACCACCAAGCTGCCTGCCCGTCTATCCATGTAACCGCTGTAAAACTGCAATGAGCCTATTGTTTGTTATTTTAGGCCTTTGATAGCCTGTCTGCGGCCCCTACTTGCAATACTCCTCCACTGACCACAATGCTGCCTGGAGTGCCTGCCTGTGTATCCATGTAACCGATGTAAAACTGCCATGACTGCCTACTGTTTGTTATTTTAGGCCTTTGATAGCCTGTCTGCAGCCCCTACTTGCAATACTCCTCCACTGACCACACCAATGCTGCCCGTGTACCCCTGGAACCTATTTAAAAGTTCATAGAGCCTAGTTATATATTTTATTTACTATTAATAAGGCCATGATGGACTACGCTGTACCACGCTACAAGCTAACCAGTCGACACTTCTTTTGCGAGAAAAGCCATCCCAACCCTCCACCAGCATGTAGAAGACCGCATTGTCCATGCACTCTGGCAATCTGTGAGTACAAAGGTGCACCTGACAACAGACGCATGGACCTGTAGGCATGGCCACGGAAGATTACGTGTCCATTACGGCGCAATGGGTTAATGTGGTGGATGCATGGTCCACAGGGGACAGCCTACTAAGTCTGTCTGCAGTCCCTAATTCAAATTGTCCTCCACTGTCTAAATCGGAGCTTCCACCTTCTGGCTTTCGGCCTATAGTATCAGAAATTAAACTGCATTTGGCCTTCAACTTTGGTTAGGGCCTACTAACGGCTTCTGCCCCTCCCTGGTGTTGTCCTCAACTAAATAAAGCTGAGCTTCAACCTTCCGGCTCTCATTAAGTGGTTTTAAAAAAAAAAATGGTGGTTAGGGCCTACTAACGGCTTCTGCCCCTCCCTCGTGTTGTCCTCAACTAAATAAAGCTGAGCTTCAACCTTCCGGCTCTCATTAAGTGGTTTTAAAAAAAAAAATGGTGGTTAGGGCCTACTAACGGCTTCTGCCCCTCCCTGGTGTTGTCCTCAACTAAATAAAGCTGAGCTTCAACCTTCCGGCTCTCATTAAGTGGTTTTAAAAAAAAAAATGGTGGTTAGGGCCTACTAACGGCTTCTGCCCCTCCCTGGTGTTGTCCTCAACTAAATAAAGCTGAGCTTCAACCTTCCGGCTCTCATTAAGTGGTTTAAAAAAAAAAAATGGTGGTTAGGGCCTACTAACGGCTTCTGCCCCTCCCTGGTGTTGCCCTCAACTAAATAAAGCTGAGCTTCAACCTTCTGCTCCAAATTACCATTTTGAAAAATGCAATAGGCTTTTCCGGCCTACTAAAGGTGTCTGTCTGTGTGCCCCTGCCTGGTGTTGTCCTCAACTAAATAAAGCTGAGCTTCAACCTTCTGCTCCAAATTACCATTTTAAAAAATGCAATAGGCTTTTCCGGCCTACTAAAGGTGTCTGTCTGTGTGCCCCTGCCTGGTGTTGTCCTCAACTAAATAAAGCTGAGCTTCAACCTTCTGCTCCAAATTACCATTTTGAAAAATGCAATAGGCTTTTCCGGCCTACTAAAGGTGTCTGTCTGTGTGCCCCTGCCTGGTGTTGTCCTCAACTAAATAAAGCTGAGCTTCAACCTTCCGGCTCTCATTAAGTGGTTTTTAAAAAAAAAATGGTGGTTAGGGCCTACTAACGGCTTCTGCCCCTCCCTGGTGTTGTCCTCAACTAAATAAAGCTGAGCTTCAACCTTCCGGCTCTCATTAAGTGGTTTTAAAAAAAAAAATGGTGGTTAGGGCCTACTAACGGCTTCTGCCCCTCCCTGGTGTTGTCCTCAACTAAATAAAGCTGAGCTTCAACCTTCTGCTCCAAATTACCATTTTGAAAAATGCAATAGGCTTTTCCGGCCTACTAAAGGTGTCTGTCTGTGTGCCCCTGCCTGGTGTTGCCCTCAACTAAATAAAGCTGAGCTTCAACCTTCTGCTCCAAATTACCATTTTAAAAAATGCAATAGGCTTTTCCGGCCTACTAAAGGTGTCTGTCTGTGTGCCCCTGCCTGGTGTTGCCCTCAACTAAATAAAGCTGAGCTTCAACCTTCTGCTCCAAATTACCATTTTGAAAAATGCAATAGGCTTTTCCGGCCTACTAAAGGTGTCTGTCTGTGTGCCCCTGCCTGGTGTTGTCCTCAACTAAATAAAGCTGAGCTTCAACCTTCCGGCTCTCATTAAGTGGTTTTAAAAAAAAAAATGGTGGTTAGGGCCTACTAACGGCTTCTGCCCCTCCCTGGTGTTGTCCTCAACTAAATAAAGCTGAGCTTCAACCTTCCGGCTCTCATTAAGTGGTTTTAAAAAAAAAAAATGGTGGTTAGGGCCTACTAACGGCTTCTGCCCCTCCCTGGTGTTGCCCTCAACTAAATAAAGCTGAGCTTCAACCTTCTGCTCCAAATTACCATTTTGAAAAACGCAATAGGCTTTTCCGGCCTACTAAAGGTGTCTGTCTGTGTGCCCCTGCCTGGTGTTGTCCTCAACTAAATAAAGCTGAGCTTCAACCTTCTGCTCCAAATTACCATTTTAAAAAATGCAATAGGCTTTTCCGGCCTACTAAAGGTGTCTGTCTGTGTGCCCCTGCCTGGTGTTGTCCTCAACTAAATAAAGCTGAGCTTCAACCTTCTGCTCCAAATTACCATTTTGAAAAATGCAATAGGCTTTTCCGGCCTACTAAAGGTGTCTGTCTGTGTGCCCCTGCCTGGTGTTGTCCTCAACTAAATAAAGCTGAGCTTCAACCTTCCGGCTCTCATTAAGTGGTTTTTAAAAAAAAAATGGTGGTTAGGGCCTACTAACGGCTTCTGCCCCTCCCTGGTGTTGTCCTCAACTAAATAAAGCTGAGCTTCAACCTTCCGGCTCTCATTAAGTGGTTTTAAAAAAAAAAATGGTGGTTAGGGCCTACTAACGGCTTCTGCCCCTCCCTGGTGTTGTCCTCAACTAAATAAAGCTGAGCTTCAACCTTCCGGCTCTCATTAAGTGGTTTTAAAAAAAAAAAAATGGTGGTTAGGGCCTACTAACGGCTTCTGCCCCTCCCTGGTGTTGCCCTCAACTAAATAAAGCTGAGCTTCAACCTTCTGCTCCAAATTACCATTTTGAAAAATGCAATAGGCTTTTCCGGCCTACTAAAGGTGTCTGTCTGTGTGCCCCTGCCTGGTGTTGCCCTCAACTAAATAAAGCTGAGCTTCAACCTTCTGCTCCAAATTACCATTTTAAAAAATGCAATAGGCTTTTCCGGCCTACTAAAGGTGTCTGTCTGTGTGCCCCTGCCTGGTGTTGCCCTCAACTAAATAAAGCTGAGCTTCAACCTTCTGCTCCAAATTACCATTTTGAAAAATGCAATAGGCTTTTCCGGCCTACTAAAGGTGTCTGTCTGTGTGCCCCTGCCTGGTGTTGTCCTCAACTAAATAAAGCTGAGCTTCAACCTTCCGGCTCTCATTAAGTGGTTTTAAAAAAAAAAATGGTGGTTAGGGCCTACTAACGGCTTCTGCCCCTCCCTGGTGTTGCCCTCAACTAAATAAAGCTGAGCTTCAACCTTCTGCTCCAAATTACCATTTTAAAAAATGCAATAGGCTTTTCCGGCCTACTAAAGGTGTCTGCCCCTCCCTGGTGTTGTCCTCAACTGAACAAAGCTGAGCTTCCACATTCTGGCTTTCGCCCTATACTATCAGATATTAAACTGCATTTGGCCTACTAGTGTGGTTAGGCCCTTGAAACAGTGTCTGCTGCTCTTGGGTTTGCTACTCCACTGAACAAAGCAATGCCGCCTGTTTAGTCCTGTTACCAATTTTGAACTGCATGTAGCCTACTTTATTCTTTGGCCCTATATCTGTTTCCTCCTCATCCTGCCCATTGCCCAGCCACTGCTAAATGAGTCTGCTGGTACATTGACCTAGACCACTACATTCCCCTTGTACTCTACACAGCCAGAATCTGTCCCTGCTGAAAGTAAGGTTCCCCTTCCCGCATGTTATACCACCTTACACAGGGACAAAGAGGAAGGTGCAGATGAAAGTGCAGGTTCCTTCATCAGGTGGGGGGGCATACTCGTTGGCGACGTCACTGGCACAGGGCCCCTCAGAGTACGCAAAAGTGTCGCTGCTGGTGGGAGGCGCCCCCGCCATGCAAACACACCGCCGTACTTTGAGGGGCCCTGTGCCAGTGGCAATGCGAACGAGTGGGCCCCCCCCTGCTTGCTCAGGATCACAGCACTTGCAACTTTTAAATACTTACCTTTCCCTGCAACACCGCCGTGACGTAGTCCGCATTTCCTGGGCCCACGAAAAACTTGAGCCAGCCCTACTCCCCCCACAACTTTCCCCCAATTCCCTATGCCCAACTATTATTATACAGTTAATTAAGATTGGCAAGCTTCAGAAACAAGAATGGATGTTTTTGGCATTAAAATGGGCACTGTAGGTGTTTTCCTGGCCTCCACTCACTGCCGACTATGCTTCCCCATTGACTTGCATTGGGTTTCGTGTTTCGGTCGATCCCCGACTTTTAGCGATAATCGGCCGACTGCACTCGACTCGACTCTGGACAAAATCGGGTTTCCCAAAACCCTACTCGATCTTAAAAAAATGAAAGTCGCTCAACCCTACTCAGGAACGCTTCAACGGATCCTTGCGGTTCTGAGATTGTTTTTTCGTGACATATTGGGCTTCATGTTAGTGGTAAATTTAGGTCGATAATTTCTGAGTTTATTTGTGAAAAAAACGGAAATTTGGCGAAAAATTAGAAAATTTTGCAATTTTCACATTTTTAATTTTTATTCTGTTAAACCAGAGAGTTATGTGACACAAAATAGTTAATAAATAACATTTCCCACATGTCTACTTTACATCAGCACAATTTTGGAAACAAATTTTTTTTTTGCTAGGAAGTTATAAGGGTTAAAATTTGACCAGTGATTTCTCATTTTTACAACAAAATTTACAAAACCATTTTTTTTAGGGACCACCTCACATTTGAAGTCAGTTTGAGGGTTCTATATGGCTGAAAATACCCAAAAGTGACACCATTCTAAAAACTGCACCCCTCAAGGTGCTCAAAACCACATTCAAGAAGTTTATTAGCCCTTCAGGTGTTTCACAGCAGCAGAAGCAACATGGAAGTAAAAAATGAACATTTAACTTTTTAGTCACAAAAATGATCTTTTCGCAACAATTTTTTTATTTTCCCAAGGGTAAAAGGAGAAACTGAACCACGAATGTTGTTGTCCAATTTGTCCTGAGTACGCTGATACCTCATATGTGGGGGTAAACCACTGTTTGGGCGCACGGCAGGGCTCGGAAGGGAAGGAGCGCCATTTGACTTTTTGAATGAAAAATTGGCTCCAATCTTTAGCGGACACCATGTCGCGTTTGGAGAGCCCCCGTGTGCCTAAATATTGGAGCTCCCCCACAAGTGACCCCATTTTGGAAACTAGACCCCCCAAGGAACTTATCTAGAAGCATAGTGAGCACTTTAAACCCCCAGGTGCTTCACAAATTAATCCGTAAAAATGAAAAAGTACTTTTTTTTCACACAAAATTTCTTTTAGCCTCAATTTTTTCATTTTCACATGGGCAACAGGATAAAATGGATCCTAAAATTGGTTGGGCAATTTCTCCTGAGTATGCCAATACCTCATATGTGGGGGTAAACTACTGTTTGGGCACATGGTAAGGCTCGGAAGGGAAGGAACGCCATTTGACTTTTTGAATGAAAAATTATCTCCATCGTTAGCGGACACCATGTCAGGTTTGGAGAGGCCCTGTGTGCCTAAACATTAGAGCTCCCCCACAAGTGACCCCATTTTGGAAACTAGACCCCCCAAGGAACTTATCTAGATGCACAGTGAGCACTTTAAACCCCCAGGTGCTTCACAAATTAATCCGTAAAAATGAAAAAGTACTTTTTTTTCACACAAAATTTCTTTTAGCCTCAATTTTTTCATTTTCACATGGGCAACAGGATAAAATGGATCCTAAAATTTGTTGGGCAATTTCTCCTGAGTACGCTGATACCTCATATGTGGGGGTAAACCACTGTTTGGGTGCACGGCAAGGCTCGGAAGGGAAGGCGCGCCATTTGACTTTTTGAATGGAAAATTAGCTCCAATCGTTAGTGGACACCATGTCGCGTTTGGAGAGCCCCTGTGTGCCTAAACATTGGAGCTCCCCTACAAGTGACCCCATTTTGGAAACTAGACCCCCCAAGAAACTAATCTAGATGCATAGTGAGCACTTTAAACCCCCAGGTGCTTCACAGAAGTTTATAACGCAGAGCCATGAAAATAAAAAAAATATTTTTCATTCCTCAAAAATGATTTTTAGCCCGGAGTTTTTTATTTTCCCAAGGATAATAGGAGAAATTGGACCCCAAATGTTGTTGTGCAGTTTGTCCTGAGTACGATGATACCCCATATGTGGGGGTAAACCACTGTTTGGGCGCACGGCAGGGCTCGGAAGGGAAGGCACGCCATTTGGCTTTTTGAATGGAAAATTAGCTTCAATCATTAGCGGACACCATGTCGCGTTTGGAGAGCCCCTGTGTGCCTAAACATTGGAGCTCCCGCACAAGTGACCCCATTTTGGAAACTAGACCTCCCAAGGAACTAATCTAGATGTGTGGTGAGCACTTTGAACCCCCAAGTGCTTCACAGAAGTTTACAACGCAGAGCCGTGAAAATAAAAAATCATTTTTCTTTCCTCAAAAAAGATGTTTTAGCAAGCAATTGTTTATTTTCACAAGGGTAACAGGAGAAATTGGACCCCAATATTTGTTGCCCAGTTTGCTGTGAGTACGCTGATACCTCATATGTGGGGGTAAACCACTGTTTGGGCGCACATCAGGGCTCGGAAGGGAAGTAGTGACATTTGAAATGCAGACTTTGATGGAATGGTCTGCGGGCATCACGTTGCATTTGCAGAGCCCCTGATGTGCCTAAACAGTAGAAAGCCCCCCTAAGTGACCCCATTTTGGAAACTAGACCCCCCAAAGAACTTATCTAGATGTGTGGTGAGCACGTTCAACCCCCAAGTGCTTCACAGAAGTTTACAACGCAGAGCCGTGAAAATTAAAAATCATTTTTCTGTCCTCAAAAAAGATGTTTTAGCAAGCAATTTTTTTTTCACAAGGGTAGCAGGAGAAATTGGACCCCAACAGTTGTTGCCCAGTTTGTCCTGAGTACGCTTGTATCCCATATGTGGGGGTAAACCACTGTTTGGGCGCACGTCGGGGCTTGGAAGGGAGGGCGCACCATTTGACTTTTTGAACGCAAGATTGGCTGGAATCAATGGTGGCGCCATGTTGCGTTTGGAGACCCCTGATGTGCCTAAACAGTGGAAACCCCTCAATTCTAACTTCAACACTAACCCCAACACACCCCTAACCCTAATCCCAACTGTAGCCATAACCCTAATCACAACCCTAACCCCAACACACCCCTAACCACAACCCTAACCCCAACACACCCGTAACCCTAAATCCAACCCTAACCCTAATCCTAACCCTAATCCCAACCCTACCCACAACTGTTACCCCAACACAACCCTAACCCTATCCTTAACCCTAACCACAAGCCTAATCTTAACCCTATTTCCAACCCTAGCCCTAATTCCAACCCTAAGGGTACCGTCTCACATAACGATTTACCAACGATCACGACCAGCGATACGACCTGGCCGTGATCATTGGAAAGTCGTTGTGTGGTCGCTGGGGAGCTGTCACACAGACCGCTCTCCAGCGACCAACGATGCCAAGGTCCTGGGTAACCAGGGTAAACATCGGGTTACTAAGCGCAGGGCCGTGCTTAGTAACCCGATGTTTATCGTGGTTACCAGCGTAAAAGTTAAAAAAAAAAAAACGTACATACTCACATTTCGGTGTCCTTCAGGTCCCTTGCCGTCTGCTTCCCGCTCTGACTGAGTGCCGCCGTACAGTGAGAGCAGAGCGCAGCGGTGACGTCACTGCTGTGCTGTGCTCTCACTTTCCGGCCGGCAGACAGTCAGAGCGGGAAGCAGACGGCAAGGGACCTGAAGAACACCGAAATGTGAGTATGTACGGTTTTTTTTTTTTTTACTTTTACGCTGGTAACCACGGTAAACATCGGGTTACTAAGCGCGGCCCTGCGCTTAGTAACCCGATGTTTACCCTGGTTACAAGCGAACGCATCGCTGGATCGCTGTCACAACGATCCAGCGATGACAGCGGGAGATCCAGCGACGAAAGAAAGTTCCAAACGATCTGCTACGACGTACGATTCTCAGCAGGGTCCCTGATCGCTGCTGCGTGTCAGACACAGCGATATCGTATGGATATCGCTGGAACGTCACGGATCGTACCGTCGTAGCGATCAAAGTGCCACTGTGAGACGGTACCCTAACTCTAATTCCAACCCTAACCCTAAGGGTATGTGCCCACGTTGCGGATTCGTGTGAGATTTTTCTGCACGATTTTTGAAAAATCTGCAGGTAAAAGGCACTGCGTTTTCCCTGCAGATTTACAGCAGATTTCCAGTGTTTTTTTTGTGCGGATTTCACCTGCGGATTCCTATTGAGGAACAGGTGTAAAACGCTGTGGAATCCGCACAAAGAATTGACATGCTGCAGAAAATACAACGCAGCGTTTCTGCACGGAATTTTCCGCACCATGGGCACAGCGGATTTGGTTTTCCATAGGTGTACATGGTACTGTAAACCTGATGGAAAACTGCAACGAATTCGCAGCGGCCAATCCGCTGCGGATCCGCAGCCAAATCCGCTGCGGATCCACAGCCAAATCCGCACATGCCATAACCCTAACCCTAACCCTACCCGTAACCCTAACCCTACCCCTAACCCTACCCCTAGTTCTAACCCTAACCCTAGTGGAAAACGAAAAAAAAAAATATATATATATTTTCTTTATTTTATTATTCTCCCTACCTATGGGGGTGATAAAGGGGGGGGGGTGTATTTATTATTTTTTTTATTTTGATCGCTGTGATAGAACCTACCACAGCGATCAAAATGTACTTGTAAGGAATCTGCCGGCTGGCAGATTCGGCGGGCGCACTGAGCATGCGCCCGCCATTTTCCAAGATGGCGGCGCCCAGCGAGGAGACGTCCGGACACCGGGAGGATCGGTAAGTATGAAGGGGTGGTGGGGGGGTGGATCGGAGCACAGGGGGGGTGATCGGAGCACAGGGGGGGTGATCGGACCACAGGGGGGAGCGGACAGGAGGACGGGGGAGCCGGCAGGCGGACGGAGGGGACCGGACCCCATAACGGAGCACTGGGGGGGCGATCGGTGGGGTGGGGGGGGTCACTTCAGGTTTTCCAGCCATGGCCGATGATATTGCAGCATCGGCCATGGCTGGATTGTAATATTTCACCTGTTTTTTAGGTGAAATATTACAAATCGCTCTGATTGGCAGTTTCACTTTCAACAGCCAATCAGAGCGATCGTAGCCACGGGGGGGTGAAGCCACCCCCCCTGGGCTGAAGCACCACTCCTCCTGTCTCTGCAGATCGGGTAAAATGAGAGTTAACCCCTTCACCCGATCTGCAGGGACGCGATCATTCCATGACGCATACGCTGCGTCATAGGTCGCATTGGCACCGACTTTCATGACGCAGCGTATGCGTCAAAGGTCGTGAAGGGGTTAAAATGCAGTGGCAGGTGGGATGTCTGACCGCAGCTCCATTCATTCTCTTTGGGGCTTCCAGAAAAAAACAAGTGCAGCCACTGAGGGAATGAATGGATCAGTGATCTAGTCGGACATGCCATTCCAGTCTAATGGGGATAAAAAGTTCCACATTTTGCTGAATGGGTCCAAGCAGTCAGACCCCCACCAATCAATACGTTATCACTTATCCTATGGAGAGGTGATTACTTTTTTCCACAGGAAACCCCCTGTAAGTGCATCTCCTCCGCTGTGTGCAAAGCATTAAAACTCTAATGGAAATAAAGAATCTTCTCCTAATTAATATCAGAGAGAACAAATGACCGCCATACACAACACAATCCACTATACCAAGACCAATATTACCACATACAGGAAGAAATACCACCACACCATGTCCAGACCACATAGTGACCGAATAATACTACGTACAAGGGACAAATACCGCCACACCATGAACAGATCACATATTACCACCACATAGTGACCGAATAATATGACATATTAGGGCAGCACGGTTCAGAGGTTAGCACTGCAGCCTTGCAGCGCTGGAGTCCTGGGTTCAAATCCCACCAAGGATAACATCTGCAGTGAGTTTGTGTATTCTCCCTGTGTTTGCATGAGTTTCCTCTGGGTACCCTGGTTTCCTCCCACATTTACAAAGACATACTGCTAGGGAATCTAGATTGTGAGCCTCATCGGGCACAGTGGCAATGTCTGTAAAGCGCTGTGAAATTAATAGCGCTATATAAATGACTAAAAATAAATAAAAATAAATATTACCAGCATATAGGGACCACATGATACCACATACAAGGAGAAATACTGCCACGCCGTTACCAGACCACAAATTACCAACACATAGTGCCCGAATACTACAATATTGATTATGAATACAAACCACATTACTAACAACACTGTTATTACCACCAGTGACAATGTACACCATACCTCTGTATATAGTGTCAGTGTACAGGTAATACAGTGATCACCAGTGACATTATACACAGGAGCTCTGTATATAGTGTAAGTGTACAGGTAATACAGTGACCACCAGTGACATTATACACAGGAGCTCTGTATATAGTGTCAGTATACAGGTAATACAGTGACCACCAGTGACATTATACAAAGGAGCTCTGTACACAGTATATAGTGTAAGTGTACAAGCAACACACTGACTCATAAATGACATCTGTAGTTGAAGTCTTTTTTCTTCATCCAGTGCAGACCGCCATTACTTCTTCCAGGAAAGACTCGTCTCTGCAGAAAATAACACAGTTAGCTATAGCTGATCGCTTCCAGAGCACATTCCCCACTATTTTCCTCGACTTCTATACTATGTCAGATGAAGAAAAAAAAGACATAGTGCCACCCTGCTCAGTAGCAGGACCCTTTTGTTCTCTCCATGGAAGACAGTAATATCAAAAGTAAATTACAGCAGTAATAATGTCCCCTGATTGGCCCCTACAGCAATTATGTCACCATTTGCCACCATAAACAAATAATGTACAGTATGTTCCTCATCCTGACCTCAATACAGTAATTATGTCACCCCTTTATTTAATAAGGTGCTAGATCCTTGGCCCCTTTATTTAATGTCTCCATCTTGGACCCCAATGTCCACCTTAATAAGGTCCCTATCCTGGGCCCCTTCCAGTAATAATGTCCTCATCCTGGGCCCCTTAATTTAATGTACCCTCCCTGGGCCCCTATGTCCGTCCCTATGGCCACTACCTTGCCCAACTACAGAGGGGGGATTCTTCTCACCTTCTTGCGCTCGCCAGCATCTTCTTGTGGCTTCATATTTGGCGTGGTCGTTACAATGGCTGCCGACTGCAGCTGTGACAGGGCGCTCTGCTCTGTGACAGGCCGCGCACTGACGTCACATAGCAGTAACATAGTAACATTGAAAGGCCGCCGACCTATCAAAGGCTGCAGGAGTCATTTAACAAAACTGCTATGTGACTTCAACACATGGCCTGTCACAGAGCAGAGTGCCCTGTCACAGTAGCAGACAGTATTCATCTTGATGTGCGTTGTCGCCAGGGTCGGCTCCAGGTTTTCATGGGCCTCGGGCGAAAGAGTATCAGTGGGCTCCCTTAACACATGCCACGATTCCTGGTGCACAAATAAAAAAACAGATACAGTACAATATATAGGCACCACACAGTGCGCCATACAGTATTATGGTCAACACATAGTGCTCCATACAGTATTACGGGCACCTCATAGTCCTCCATACAGTATTATGGCCAACCACATTGTCCGCCATACAGTATTATTGGCCGATATAATGCTCTTCCATACAGTATTATTGGCCCCATGTAATGCTCCTTCATACAGTATTATTGGCCCCATATAATGCTCCTCCATACAGTATTATGGGCACCTCATAGTCCTCCATATAGTATTATGGGCCCCATGTAATGCTCCTCCATACAGCACATCATGGGCCCCCTGCTCCTACATACAGTATTGTGGGCCCCGTGCTTCTCCACACAGTATTATGCCCCTCAGCTCCTCCACACAGTATTATGGGACCCCCGCTCCTCCACACAGTATTATGGGACCCCCGCTCCTCCACACAGTATTATGCCCCCTCAGCTCCTCCACACAGTATTATGCCCCGGGCCCTGCACAGTATTTCCCCCCCCAGTTCCTCCACAAAGTATTATGCCCCGGGCCCCGCACAGTATTCCCCCCCCAGCTCCTCCACACAGTATTATGCCCCGGGCCCCGCACAGTATTTCCCCCCCAGCTCCTCCACACAGTATTATGCCCCGAGCCCCGCACAGTATCCCCCCCCCAGCTCCTCAACACAGTATTATGCCCGGGGCCCTGCACAGTATTCCCCCCAGCTCCTCTACACAGTATTATGCCCCGGGCCCCGAACAGTATTCCCCCCCCCAGCTCCTCCACACAGTGTTATGTCCTGGGCCCCGCACAGTATTCCCCCCCAGCTCCTCAACACAGTATTATGCCCCCCTCCCCCTGCACAGTATTATGCCCACCCTGCACAGTATTATTGCCCCCCGCGCACAGTATTAAGTCCCCCCTTCCCTGCTCCTCCTTCCCTGCTCCTCCATGAATTATTATGGGCCCCCGCCCCAGTCAAACATAAAGAAAAAAAAATCCTCACCTCTCCCGTTCCCAGCGCAGGTTCGGTGCATTCAGCGTCTCTCCGGCTCTGCAACGCTCAGGACAGAGAGGCTGAGCGCGCAGTGATGACGTCATCGCACCCTCTGCCCTGAGACGTCGCAGAGTCAGAGGGAGCTGAAGACACTGCAGCTGCCGCAGGAACCAGGAGAGGTGAGTATTAGAAGGGGGGCCCGATGCCAGCGCTGGTACCGGGGGGGCCCCTGGTCATGGCGGCGGTCAGCGCCGCCCGAACATTTAAATGGCCCGCGTCTTTTTTTTTCTTCCTCCTACTTCTCCTCCTCTCTGGGTCGGGGCCCACCAGGCATTTCACCAGTATCCCGGTGGGCCAGTCCGACCCTGGCTACAAGGCCTATATCTAATAACATGAGCAGGATAAGGGATAAGGATTGATACTATATAAAATATACTATAATAAAAGCTCTAGAAATTTCAAAATATGAGGTATATGTTAGCAGTAAGCAATACTTTTCTAAATCCAGAGGCTGAAAACTGCACAGATCTAATTTTTTTCACACCTGAGAGTTTGCTCCAGTTATATTCTGTCTAAGGTTACATTCCCATAATAAGCATTTAGTGAATTTTTAAAGCTGTGTATTTGCACTGCCCAATAAACGCAGTGTCTTATAGTTCCAGCAAAGTGGATGGGATTTGTAGAAATTTCATGCCCACTATGTTTTTTTTGTCACACTGCATAAACTGATCTGCTGTGCATGTTTCAAATCCACGTCAATTTCTCTTGCGAATATGCTGAGTTTTATGAGCAGATTTTCCTCATAGAATTGCATTGGATGTCTTGAAAATTCGTAGTTAAAAAAGGATGTGCGTTTTAGTGTGTTTCTCTTGCGAAAGCACACCAAAACCACATGTAATCCACATATGACTGTATCAGTAAAGGTTTGACAAAGCCAAATACCCGTAACTATCAAAAACAAAGCAACTTTATTTAAAATGTGACATTCCAAAAAGAGACAAAAAAATCGAAGCATCAAAAACGAATGCAAAAAACAGAACTCAAAAAAGCAATGTAACACAATTTATGTAATGGGTGCAGACATGCTGCATAAATTTTGCTACATCAAAAACTCACCAAATACTCATCATCGGAACGTAGCCTAAGGGTTAACTTACATAAGTAGATAATCGTTTAAATGATGACTGATGCGCTCGCAACTCATGACTATCAAACAATGTCACTCTAGTGTTTATATAGGATGAGAATCGTGAATGAAATAGCTGAATAGTGATTGTAACATCATAACATCAAGCATTGTACACTGTGTTCACACAGATAATCGGAAGTGAACGTGTGTTCAACCTTCAGATACCATAAGTGATACTATTTTTTTCCAATACATAAATTCATAAATTTGTTCATATATTTCCATTGATACTGTACAAAGAAAATCTAATCTAATTAGAGAAGTAAAAATATTAAGTGATAATCATGAATATATAATTGGTCCAATGATCCAACTGCTACTGAACTATTTATTGCATTGGAATCCGATACACCCTATTTAGCACTCCTCCTTTTTATCATTCATTTTGTAGAAAGAGCAAATAATCTCCATTTCTATTTTACAATTTTCAAAAAATGAGTGAGAATATTTCATTCACTATGAAAGAGTGTTTTTGAACACATTATTCAAGCCATTCGCATTACATAATTATCGTAAACGATGGGTCGTTGGCATTAGAATTTGATGGATATTGGGCAGTGTAAATACAGTATAAGAAATCCTATGTGAGCTAAACTAGAAGTACCTTGAGGCATAACACCAACCCTTTAATCTTGCAGAGAAAATTCAGTAAAGGGAAACACACCGTTTTAGGCAGACTGGCCAATTTTAACTGTCCAATCCTATTGATCAAGTGTCACTGGGTTACCGCAACAGAAAGGAGCCAGAAGAAAGCAGCATCTGATTGCTCCTACTCCTGAACTGGAAAGCACTTCTCCTTCTTTTTAAATGGTGTTTATTTCTTTTGACAGAACAAGGGTTAATCGGCCATGTTGGAAACTCTGGAAGTATGAGCTTTCAGCTGAGTTCGGATAACCACTCACATTGCCTTTATAATCTGTGTGCTGATTCAAACCTATGTCAGAGCTAGCTTTTGCTGCATGGCTTGGTGGAGAGGTGTTCATATGAGAAGGAGCTTTGGAGGAGTTATTTGTGACTGTTGCATGGTTTATAAGTGTGATAATTCCCTTCCCTCCTCTTACTTTGATTATGCCCCCATCCTCCACTCCAAGGTGTATTCCTCTGTTATATGTGAATGAATATTTGTATGCTTGGTATTTCAGTTTACCCTTGTTTGTGTTGCCTTGTTTGGCAGGTTGGTATACTGCGATGCACAGTAGCGCCCCTCTTCCCTTAGGTGGGGAAAGAGAAGGAAGGCTAATTCCGGAGATAAGACAAGGGTGGCGGCCCCGGCATCTTCACCTTCAGAAGTATCCCGGAAAATAGGGTGAGCTAGGGTGCCCCTAGTGGTAGGGACAGGGAAGGAGTCCCTGGTCCCAGGTCACCCAACAGCTGTGTCGTGTCATCTAGGTTCTGTAACTGAAGTCTATTCTACTCATGACAAAAAAATTTGGAACATGTGCCCAGATCAATTTTTTAGGGAATAGTCACAGTCACAGACCACAGCTCAACTAATGTCAAATATGTATTATTCTATATTCTAACACTGTTGCACGCCATGGGTAGCACGGTGGCTCAGTGGATAGCATTGCTGTTTAACAATGCTGAAGCCCAGGTTCAAATCCCACAAAGGACAACAGCTGCAAGAAGTTTTTATGTTTTCCCCGTTTTTGCCTGGGTTTCCTCCCATACTAGAAAGACATACTGATTGTAAATTTAGATTGTGAGCTCCAATCATGATAATTCAATCCCCATCCAATAATAGGGACAAAAATCGTGGTGTCTGTGCTGTGGATAATGATGGTGCTATATAAGCAAAGCAAAGCATAATAAATAAATTAACAACCCATTCTGTGAACTGCAAATATTATTTGTCATACGTGTGAAAACCTGTTCAAATCTCAAAGTTTTTAACTTTTTTCATATTAACATAATTTTACATTATTGTTCTTTCTTAAAATACAGGTTAGAATAATAAACATTTTCCTTTTAGAGGATGTACATCAATACTACACAATCAGTTATCAGTTCTGCCTTTTATTAGGGTTATTAGCATTATTATTATTAGGGTTATTAGAATTGTTTGATCCTGTACATTTATGATTTGTGTAAGGTTCTGTTTACATGTACAGGTGTCATCCATTTGTGATAGATCCAGTATTAACCCCTTCACCCCGAAGCCTGTTTTCATCTTCATGATCAGGCCAATTTTTATAATTGACAACTGTCAATTTATGAGGTCATAACTTTGAAATGCTTCAATGGATCCAACTGATTCTGAGAATGTCTTCTCGGGACATATTCTACTTCATGATAGTGGTAAAATGTATTTGATAAGACTTGCGTGTATTTGTGAAAAAATCAGAAATTTGGCGAAAATTTCACAATTTTCATACTTTTAGTTTTTATGCCCTTAAATCAGAGAGTCATATTGAACAAAAGGAGTGGTTTTGCACACTCCGAAACGCGCGTCGGGGATAGGACTCGTGGCCTCCCGCTCCCGCACCTTGTAGGTATGCTATATGTGGCTACATGCCGCGTTTGATATTGGTACTTACTTTTTGTCATTCTATGATATATGGTTAGATGAGCACTGCTATTAATGTGAGGCGTGGGTGTGTAGGTCACTTGAGTCCGCATTTGTATGTCGGTGTTCCTCGGTGGACACATTTCATTTCCCCTGTTACAATTACCTAGTGTTTGTAATGTTTTTAATGGTTATTTAATAAACTTTATACTTTTATGGGTCCTTTTGACTGCATTTTTTTGTGGTTTTTGTGCATTTATGTCTGCAGTTTGGCCCGATTTGTGGTCCATATCTACACGTGTAGTATATATTTATGACAGGATATGTGGGTATATATCCCTTAGGGGTAATTCACGTGTAGTATGTTTGCTGTAATCCATTTTTTTGGATATTTAATCATTTCTGTGTTATGCACAGGTTCTGGTATTGTGGCCGAAATGGACTATCGAGCGAGAGAGAAAATCTGGCTCGACCAGATGGAGCAGGTTTTTGGCACCGGGGGGGATGTTCATCAGGCGGTGGATCACACTTGGGAGGAACAATTGACCCATATGAAAAATCTTTTGTTTAAGAGGTCGAGATTATGGTGGAATCGTGTAATGTTGGAAAAATATGCTGCCACAAAAATGATTCCACGTGGCTTAAGGGTCAGAGTGATTCCTGCTTTTCCAATAGAGGATGACCAATTTATCCTAAAATGGGAAGAAGCATGTAATTCATGCTCCTTGACCTTAATACAATTACTAATAAATTATAACTCCTCTGGTATTGTTGAGTTGGACAAATCCATTGATGCAGCCCAGGAGGAGATTAATAAAGGCTGCCCTGCTGCAAGGGTACAACAATTTGAGGTTGAACTTGATAAGGCTATGGAGCAGCTGGTGAAAAAGATCAATGAGAATCAGATGTCCAAATACAAGAGAGATTTGAAAGACTATGCCAATAAAAGAGTCTACCTATGGAGGAATAGAAATAATCCAGGCCTCTCTAGGACATCCTCCAATACTTCCCTTGCCTCTACAAGTAATCTATCCGGGATTTCATCATCCTCTTCGGTTCAGTCACGTGGTGGGGGTGAACATAGACTGCGTGACCACTCCTATCACCCCTACAAAAGGCATTTACCGGGTACATCCATGCCCAATAGGAGAGATAATAAGGTAATTAATTTGAGCACACATACCTTAACGGATGTAGACCTTGCCCTACTTAGCAGGGGTTTGTCGTTTTCTCCCACACCAGGGTTCGACACATTTACTGCAGTAAAAGATCTGCATATTTTTGCTAGATCATTGTTTTTTAGGAGGCATTTCTTCAATAATGAGTTTCACATGCTTTTCCCCACAGAGGAGGAACGTGAAGCAATAAGAGTACTGGAGGAGTTGGCTGTGGAGCATGTAAATGTGGGAGGTAAGATCCCTCCGTCTATACGACAGCGCTCGACGAAGTTCCCTCCTTTTACCACCTGTCCTAGTATTGATCTATTTGTTCGTGTTGTGACAAATGATTTTTTGAAAATCCCAAGATTTGGTAAGGTAGATAATCTCTCTAGGGAGGAGAGGGTGCGCCTTAGGTTTCTCCAAGAGTTACCTGATGTTGTGGTAAAGCCGGCGGACAAGGGTGGTAATGTCGTCATCTGGCCCAAGGAGATGTATGAGAGGGAGGCCTTGAGACAGCTAAAAAACACCACTTGCTATAGAAAGCTTACCTATAATCCCCTCTCGGCCTTTTCTGCGAAACTTGATGCTCTCCTTGGTAAGGCGCTAGATGACGACATTATCACCAAGGACGTGGTACAAGCACTTACGGTGAAAGAACCGACAGTAGCTACACTATACTTGCTACCTAAAATCCATAAGGACACCTCTGTTCCTCCTGGGAGGCCGATTGTTTCAGGACGGGGGAACTATCTCGAGCGCGTCAATAGGTGGATTGACTATTATCTACAGCCGCTCGTGCTCAATTTGCCTTCCTTCCTCAAAGATACGGGGGACTTATTGCGCAAGGTCGATGGGTTGTGTTTGGAGGGTGACACTCTTTTGGCCTCTTTGGATGTTGAGTCCCTCTATACCAGTATCAGACATCATGACGGCCTTCGTGCTGTCCAATTCTTCCTCAATACCTCCACTTTACCTACTGGTTTGAGGGACCTCATCCTTGAGCTACTTGAGTTCACCCTCACACACAATTTTTTTGTGTTCAAAGGGTCCTTCTACCTGCAGATCCAGGGAACGGCCATGGGGGCGGCCTTTGCGCCCTCCTATGCTAACCTTTTCCTGGGGATGTGGGAGAGGGACCTTTTCTTGTCCGACAAATTGGGGTCAATTGAGCGTGTCCTTTTTTGGGCACGCTACATTGACGATATCTTTTTTGTCTGGCAGGGCACCCCCACCGACCTTCTGCAATTCATAGATATCCTTAATAACAATGATTGCAATATTCGTCTGACCCTGGTGTGGGATACGGACAAAATTGACTTCTTGGATGTGACTGTCCGTCGTGATGGGAGTGGCATATTACAGACGGACATTTTTCGTAAGGTGACAGCTACCAATACTCTTCTCCATGCTGCCTCTTGTCACCCTCATCACATGATTAGAGCTATTCCGGTTCTGTTTACATGTACAGGTGTCATCCATTTGTGATAGATCCAGTATTAACCCCTTCACCCCGAAGCCTGTTTTCATCTTCATGATCAGGCCAATTTTTATAATTGACAACTGTCAATTTATGAGGTCATAACTTTGAAATGCTTCAATGGATCCAACTGATTCTGAGAATGTCTTCTCGGGACATATTCTACTTCATGATAGTGGTAAAATGTATTTGATAAGACTTGCGTGTATTTGTGAAAAAATCAGAAATTTGGCGAAAATTTCACAATTTTCATACTTTTAGTTTTTATGCCCTTAAATCAGAGAGTCATATTGAACAAAAGGAGTGGTTTTGCACACTCCGAAACGCGCGTCGGGGATAGGACTCGTAAATAAATAACATTTCCCACATGTCTACTTTCCATCAGCACAATTTTTGAAACATAATTTTTTTTTATTAGGAAGTAATAAGGGTTAAAAGTTGACCAGAATTTTCCCATTTTCTGGAACCACATCACATTTGAAGTGACTTTGAGGAGCCTGTTGTGAATTTGGATTCTGGGCTCCCCCGGTGGCTACTGGTGGAATTGAACTGGTGTCTTCATCTTCTCTGTTCACCTGTTCCCATCAAGATGTGGGAGTCGCTATATAACCTTGCTGCTTTGTTAGTTGCTTGCCGGTCAACAATGTTATCAGAAGCCTCTCTGTGCTTGTTCCTGCTCCTAGACAACTACTAGATAAGTTGGACTCTTGTCCATGTTTGTTTTTGCATTTTTGTTCCAGTTCACAGCTGTAGTTTCGTTACTGTGTCTGGAAAGCTCTTGTGAACAGGAATTGCCACTCTGGTGTTATGAGTTAATGCCAGAGTTTTAAAGTAATTTCTGGATGGTGTTTTGATAGGGTTTTTAGCTGACCATGAAAGTGTTCTTTCTGTCTTCTGCTATGTAGTAAGTGGACCTCAAATTTGCTAAACCTATTTTCATACTACGTTTTGTTATTTCATCTTAATTCACCGCCAATACATGTGGGGGGCCTCTGTCTCCTTTCGGGGTATTTCTCTAGAGGTGAGCTAGGACTTATTTTCCTCTGCTAGCATTATTTAGTCCTCCGGCTGGTGCTGGGCATCTAGAATCAACGTAGGCATGCTACCCGGCCACTGCTAGTTGTGTGTTAGGTTTAGTTCATGGTCAGCTCAGTTCCCATCTTCCAAGAGCTAGTTCCTATATATGCTGATGCTATGTTCTCTTGCCATTGAGATCATGACAGTTTGACCGGCCCACAAAGTGTTAATTGTTTGGGCTGAAGCAGGAGATAGAGAAGTGTTTAAGGGAAATTTTTTTTTTTTTTTTTCCCTTCAGAGTTTTGCTGTCTAGCCCTTAATTGCTGTCTAGCTGCTTCTTACCTCCTCTTAACCCTTGAATGGCTCTGTGTCCACCTGTTTGTAATGGATTTTCAGAGTGTAACTGCAGGTTTGAATAATCTCGCCACGAAGGTACAAAATTTGCAAGATTTTGTTTGTCATGCACCTGTATCTGAGCCGAGAATTCCTTTGCCGGAATTTTTCTCGGGGAATAGATCTGGGTTTCAGAATTTTCGAAATAATTGCAAATTATTTTTGTCCCTGAAATCTCGCTCTGCCGGAGACCCTGCACAGCAGGTCAGGATTGTGATTTCCTTGCTCCGGGGCGACCCTCAAGACTGGGCTTTTTCATTGACACCAGGGGATCCTGCGTTGCTCAATGTGGATGCGTTTTTTCTGGCCTTGGGGTTGCTTTATGACGAACCTCATTTGGAGCTTCAGGCAGAAAAAACTTTGATGTCCCTATCTCAGGGGCAAGATGAAGCGGAAATTTACTGCCAAAGATTCCGTAAATGGTCTGTGCTTACTCAGTGGAATGAGTGCGCCCTGGCGGCGACTTTCAGAGAGGGTCTCTCTGATGCCATTAAGGATGTTATGGTGGGGTTCCCTGTGCCTGCGGGTCTGAATGAGTCCATGACAATGGCTATTCAGATCGATAGGCGTTTGCGGGAGCGCAAACCATTGCACCATCTGGCGGTGTCCACTGAGAAGTCGCCAGAGAGTATGCAGTGTGATAGAATTCTGTCCCGAAGCGAGCGGCAGAATTTTAGATGGAAAAATGGGTTGTGTTTCTATTGTGGTGATTCTACTCATGTTATATCAGCATGCTCTAAACGCACTAAAAAGCTTGGTAAATCTGTTTCCATTTGCACCTCACCGTCTAAGTTTATTCTATCTGTGACCCTGATTTGCTCTTTGTCATCTATTACCACGGACGCCTATGTCGACTCTGGCGCCGCTTTGAGTCTTATGGATTGGTCCTTTGCCAAACGCTGTGGGTATGATTTAGAGCCTTTGGAGACTCCTATTCCTCTGAAGGGGATTGACTCCACCCCATTGGCTAATAATAAACCACAATACTGGACACAAGTAACTATGCGTATTAATCCGGATCACCAGGAGATTATTCGCTTTCTGGTGCTGTATAATCTACATGATGATTTGGTGCTAGGATTGCCTTGGCTGCAATCTCACAACCCAGTCCTCGACTGGAGAGCTATGTCTGTGTTGAGCTGGGGATGTAAGGGGGCTCATGGGGATGTACCTGTGGTTTCCATTTCATCATCTATTCCCTCTGAAATTCCTGAGTTCCTGTCTGACTATCGTGACGTCTTTGAAGAATCCAAGCTTGGTTCGTTACCTCCGCACCGAGAGTGCGATTGTGCCATAGATTTAATCCCGGGTAGTAAATACCCAAAGGGTTGTTTATTTAATCTGTCTGTGCCTGAACATGCTGCTATGCGAGAATATATAAAGGAGTCCTTGGAAAAGGGACATATTCGTCCATCGTCATCTCCCTTAGGAGCCGGTTTTTTCTTTGTGTCAAAAAAAGACGGCTCTTTGAGACCATGTATTGATTATCGGCTTTTGAATAAAATCACTGTTAAATATCAATACCCATTGCCGTTGCTGACTGATTTGTTTGCTCGCATAAAGGGGGCCAAGTGGTTCTCTAAGATTGACCTTCGTGGGGCGTATAATTTGGTGCGAATCAGGCAGGGGGATGAGTGGAAAACCGCATTTAATACGCCCGAGGGCCACTTTGAGTATTTAGTGATGCCTTTTGGTCTTTCAAATGCTCCGTCAGTTTTCCAGTCCTTTATGCATATTTTTCGCGATTATTTGGATAAATTTATGATTGTGTATCTGGATGATATTCTGATTTTTTCGGATGACTGGGACTCTCATGTCCAGCAAGTCAGGAGGGTTTTTCAGGTTTTGCGGTCTAATTCTTTGTGTGTGAAGGGTTCTAAGTGTGTTTTTGGGGTACAGAGGATTTCCTTTTTGGGATATATTTTTTCCCCCTCTTCCATTGAAATGGATCCTGTCAAGGTTCAAGCTATTTGTGATTGGACGCAGCCCTCTTCTCTTAAGAGTCTTCAGAAATTTTTGGGCTTTGCTAACTTTTATCGTCGATTTATTGCTGGTTTTTCGGATATTGCTAAGCCATTGACCGATTTGACTAAGAAGGGTGCTGATGTTGCTGATTGGTCCCCTGATGCTGTGGAGGCCTTTCGGGAGCTTAAGCGCCGTTTTTCCTCTGCCCCTGTGTTGCGTCAGCCTGATGTTGCTCTACCTTTTCAGGTTGAGGTCGACGCTTCTGAGATCGGAGCTGGGGCAGTGTTGTCGCAGAAAAGTTCTGACTGCTCCGTGATGAGGCCTTGTGCCTTCTTTTCCCGTAAATTTTCGCCCGCTGAGCGGAATTATGATGTTGGGAATCGGGAGCTTTTGGCCATGAAGTGGGCTTTTGAGGAGTGGCGCCATTGGCTTGAGGGGGCCAGACATCAGGTGGTGGTATTGACGGACCACAAAAATTTGATTTATCTTGAGACCGCCAGGCGTCTGAATCCTAGACAGGCGCGCTGGTCATTATTTTTCTCTCGGTTTAATTTTGTGGTGTCATACCTACCGGGTTCTAAGAATGTTAAGGCGGATGCCCTTTCTAGGAGTTTTGAGCCTGACTCGCCTGGTAACTCTGAGCCCACAGGTATCCTTAAGGATGGAGTGGTATTGTCAGCCGTTTCTCCAGACCTGCGGCGGGCCTTGCAGGAGTTTCAGGCGGATAGACCTGATCGTTGCCCACCTGATAAACTGTTTGTTCCTGATGATTGGACCAGTAGAGTAATCTCTGAGGTTCATTCTTCTGCGTTGGCAGGTCATCCTGGCATTTTTGGTACCAGGGATTTGGTGGCAAGGTCCTTCTGGTGGCCTTCCCTGTCACGAGATGTGCGAGGCTTTGTGCAGTCTTGTGACGTTTGCGCTCGGGCCAAGCCTTGTTGTTCTCGGGCTAGTGGATTATTGTTGCCCTTGCCTATTCCTAAGAGGCCTTGGACGCACATCTCGATGGATTTTATTTCAGATCTGCCTGTTTCTCAGAAGATGTCTGTCATCTGGGTGGTGTGTGACCGTTTCTCTAAGATGGTCCATTTGGTTCCTCTGCCCAAGTTGCCTTCTTCTTCCGAGTTGGTTCCTCTGTTTTTTCAAAATGTTGTTCGTTTGCATGGTATTCCTGAGAATATCGTTTCTGACAGAGGGACTCAATTCGTGTCTAGATTTTGGCGGGCATTCTGTGCTAGGATGGGCATAGATTTATCTTTTTCGTCCGCTTTCCATCCTCAGACGAATGGCCAGACCGAGCGGATTAATCAGACCCTGGAGACATATCTGAGGTGTTTTGTGTCTGCTGACCAGGATGATTGGGTTGCCTTTTTGCCATTGGCGGAGTTCGCTCTCAATAATCGGGCCAGCTCTGCCACTTTGGTGTCCCCGTTTTTCTGTAATTCGGGGTTTCATCCTCGATTTTCCTCTGGTCAGGTGGAATCTTCGGATTGTCCTGGAGTGGATGCTGTGGTGGAGAGATTGCATCAGATCTGGGGGCAGGTGGTGGACAATTTGAGGTTGTCCCAGGAGAAGACTCAGCTTTTTGCCAACCGCCACCGTCGTGTTGGTCCTCGGCTTTGTGTTGGGGATTTGGTGTGGTTGTCTTCTCGTTTTGTCCCTATGAGGGTCTCTTCTCCTAAGTTTAAGCCTCGGTTCATCGGCCCGTATAAGATATTGGAGATTCTTAACCCTGTTTCCTTCCGTTTGGACCTCCCTGCATCCTTTTCTATTCATAACGTTTTTCATCGGTCATTATTGCGCAGGTATGAGGTACCGGTTGTGCCTTCCGTTGAGCCTCCTGCTCCGGTGTTGGTTGAGGGTGAGTTGGAGTACGTTGTGGAGAAAATCTTAGACTCTCGTGTTTCCAGACGGAGACTCCAGTATCTGGTCAAGTGGAAGGGATACGGCCAGGAGGATAATTCTTGGGTGAATGCATCTGATGTTCATGCCTCTGATCTGGTTTGTGCCTTTCATAGGGCCCATCCTGATCGCCCTGGTGGTTCTGGTGAGGGTTCGGTGCCCCCTCCTTGAGGGGGGGGTACTGTTGTGAATTTGGATTCTGGGCTCCCCCGGTGGCTACTGGTGGAATTGAACTGGTGTCTTCATCTTCTCTGTTCACCTGTTCCCATCAAGATGTGGGAGTCGCTATATAACCTTGCTGCTTTGTTAGTTGCTTGCCGGTCAACAATGTTATCAGAAGCCTCTCTGTGCTTGTTCCTGCTCCTAGACAACTACTAGATAAGTTGGACTCTTGTCCATGTTTGTTTTTGCATTTTTGTTCCAGTTCACAGCTGTAGTTTCGTTACTGTGTCTGGAAAGCTCTTGTGAACAGGAATTGCCACTCTGGTGTTATGAGTTAATGCCAGAGTTTTAAAGTAATTTCTGGATGGTGTTTTGATAGGGTTTTTAGCTGACCATGAAAGTGTTCTTTCTGTCTTCTGCTATGTAGTAAGTGGACCTCAAATTTGCTAAACCTATTTTCATACTACGTTTTGTTATTTCATCTTAATTCACCGCCAATACATGTGGGGGGCCTCTGTCTCCTTTCGGGGTATTTCTCTAGAGGTGAGCTAGGACTTATTTTCCTCTGCTAGCATTATTTAGTCCTCCGGCTGGTGCTGGGCATCTAGAATCAACGTAGGCATGCTACCCGGCCACTGCTAGTTGTGTGTTAGGTTTAGTTCATGGTCAGCTCAGTTCCCATCTTCCAAGAGCTAGTTCCTATATATGCTGATGCTATGTTCTCTTGCCATTGAGATCATGACAGGAGCCTATATGACAGAAAATACCCAAAAGTGACACCATTCTAAAAACTGCACACCTCAAGCTACTCAAAACCACATTCTAGAAGTTTATTAACCCTTCTGGAGACAATAAATTAATGGAGACAATAAACATTTAACCTTCACAAAACTTTTCCTTTAGATCTAATATATTTTTATTTCGCAAGGGTAGAAAATGGACTATACAATTTGCTGTTCAATTGCTCCTGAGTATTCCAATACCCCATATGTGGGGGAAAAACCACTTTTTGGGCACACGGCAGGGCTCAGAAGTGAAGCTCCATTTCACTTTTTGAAAAATTTGCTAGCATAATAGCGGAAGCCATGTCATGTTTGGAGAGCCCCTGATGTGACTAAACAGTGAAAAAAAAAACATAACTTACCCAATTTTGGAAACTAGACCCCTTAGGGAACTTATCTAGATGTGTATTGAGCACCTTGAACCCACAGATGCTTCACAGAAGTTTATAATGTAGAGATGTGGAAATAAAAAAATCAAATTTTTACCAAATAAATCTTTTTTAGCTCCAAATTTTGCATTTTCATATGGGTAACAGCTGAGATTGCTCCATACAATTTGTTGTTCAAATTCTCCTTAGTACGTAGATGCCTCATATGTGGGAGAACACTACATTGGGTGCACGGCAGGGCTTGTAAGGGAAGGAGCGCCATTTGAAAGAGCGCCGTGAAAATAAAAAAAATCAAATTTTTCACAGATAAATCTTTTATAGCTCCAAATTTTGCATTTTCATAAGGGTAACAGGAGAATTGCAATATAGTGTGCAATTTCTCGTGAGTACGCTGATACCCAATATGTGGCGAAAAACAACTGTTTGGGCGCACGGCAGGGCTTGGAAGGGCAGGAGCGCCATTTGACTTTTTGAATGTAATGTTTGCTGGAATAATTAGTGGTTGCCATGTCGCATTTGGAGATCCACTGATGTGCCTAAACAGTAGAAACCCCCCACAAGTGCACCATTTTGGAAACTAGACCCCTTTGGAAACTTATCTAGATGTGCTTTTTTTTGTGGATTGAGTTGAAGATTGAACTGGGAACATTTTACATAACATTTATGATCATATTTATCCGACGCTCCACGCTGAACACTTACTTTGGGGTTTCTATCTAAATCTCCAAGTGACGTCACAGATGAAACCCCTGAGGGATTCATTCAATATAAGGAGGCAGCAGGTTTCCTCTGGATTCTGTCTGGCCTATGTTCAGCATTGTCCTTTTCAGAAGTGCACAAAACTCTGGTTGCCCGAGCTTTTATACTCTCCTAAAAAGACTGCCACCGCCAGATCACAAGTCCTATGGCATCCACAGTGCCTCTATCTGCCTCATTATAGGGAATCTTCCACCAGGGGTTCGGAAACCCCAATGTAAGCACTCAGCGTGGAACGCAGGATAAATATGCGCCGAGCCTTTTTGCTGTCTTTAGGAGGCAGGATGAAAAAATCAACAGCATGTTGATTCAACCAACAACTATCTATTGGGAATGGGGGCTTTTAGGCTACCTGCCAACGGTGAGCTTTTATCGCGCTTTTACAGTAACAGCAAAGTGGATGGGATTTATAGAACTCTCATATGCACTGTGCTTCTTTTTAATGCTGCGTATACTCACCTGCCGTGCGCTTTTCCAATCCGCAGCATGTCAACTTCTCTTGCTCAGTTTTCTGTGCTGAATTTCCCCATAGACTTGAATTAGATGTGGAAAATCAGGTAAAAACGTGTGTAATCTGTACCTGAGAATGTCAAATACCAGTAAGTTTCAAAAACAAAGTAGCTTTATTTAAGGCACAACACACCAAACAGAGAAAAAAAATGCAGTCAAAAACGTGATAAAAACACATGTTAAAAAATGTACACAAACAAACAATGAAAAAATGCAAATAACCTAATTTACATAATCGGTGCAGAAATGGTGCTGAAATTCTGCAATGTCAAAAACACCGAATACTGATTGTGGGAATGTAGCCTTACATAGCAACAAGAATCCTCCTCCTCCATCTATTTTTCTTCTTGTCTGTCATTCACCAAAATAAATCCCAGATGTTTTTGTGCTTCATAGTGACAGACTGGGAGGAAAAGCCAAACAAATGAATAAAAAAAGAAAAATTTAACACCTGAAATCATATTGTCGCCACTAAGATGCTAGTAATAATCATACCTAGTGGACAAGTCGAAACGGCTGAGCTGCCAGGGTACAAAATGTTGTCAGCAAACCAGTAATAAATACTTTAATTAACTGCAAATTATTAGTATATCCACCCTGAGGTTGTATGTCAGAGCATCTTTCACTTTGGGTAATAATAGTACCTGGAGGAAAGCTCAGTTCATAGTGTTACAAGATGAAGAGGAGAGGAATAACCTTTCACTGACATTTCTACAACTAAAGGTTTCAAAAGTCAAAAGTTCAGACTTCAAAATATGTCTGTCAATCTAACAATGAAGGTTTAATCTGGGTTGACGCATAAGGCTATGAGCTATAGAGGTTTGAGTAGGCTGCACAACTACTGCACAAAGAAATACACAACCATACACACCGCTTGTGGTGCTTTTAAAACCTGTTTTAATTCAGTGAATTGTGAAACAGAACCCATAAAAAAGGGATTGCCTGTGTAATTCAGGACTGGTAGTCCAAAGGAAGAAATATTGTTTGTACGCAGTCTCCAGTCTTCCTAAAAGATGCAGATACTGAATTCAAATTTCCCTTAGAAGACTATATGCTTAATTGAAGAGGCTCCTTAACCCCTTTATCCCAAAGACTGTTTTCACCTCCCTGACCAAGCTAATTTTTTTTAAATTCTGACCACTGTCACTTTATGAGGTTATAACTTGGGAACGCTTCAATGGATCCTAGTGATCTGAGATTGTTTTTTCATGACATATTGTACTTCATGATAGTGTTAATATTTCTTTGATATGACTTACGTTTATTTGGAAAAATCGGAAATGTGGTGAAAAATTGGAAAATGTAGCAATTTTCAAACTTTTAATTTTTATGCCCTTAAATCAGGGGTGGGCAATCTTTTTTCTGCCAAGGGCTATTTGGATATTTATACCATCCTTTGGGAGATGTACAAACTCCACCCACAAAGTACATCCTGACTCTGGCAGTGGTTTCAGGAAGTAATCTTTCATTGCATGCCCTTCAGTGTTCAGCAGTGAACACTGCATGTGTGTGCCCACAGAGCAAGAAGAAATTAATGAGCTGGTTGTAATCAAAATACAGCTCCCTGCTCAAGAATGCAGTCCCTGAGAATCTGCTTGGGGGCCTGATAAAAGGTCATCGAGGGCCGTAAATGGCCCTGGGGCCTGAGATTCCCCACCCCTGCCTTAAATCAAAGAGACAAAATAGTTAGTTTTGCTAGGAATTTATAAGGGTTAAAAGTGGACCAGCGATTTCGCATTTTTACAACAGAATTTACAAACCCATTTTTTTTAGGGACCATGTCAAATTTGAAGTGACTTTGAGGGGCCTATATGATGGAAAATACCCAAAAGTGACACCATTCTAAAAACTGCACCCCTCAAGGTGCTCAAAACCACATTCAATAAGTTTATTAACCCTTCAGGTGCTTCACAGGAATTAATGGAATGTGTAAGGAATAAATAAACATTTAACTTTTTTCACAAAAATTTTCCTTTAGACCCAATTTTTTTACTTTCACAAGGATAACAGGAGAAAATGGCCCATACAATGTGTTGTGCAATTGCTCCTGAGCATGCCGATGCACCATATGTGGGAGAAAATAACTGTTTTGGCGCACGGTGGGGATTTGAAGGGAAGGTTTTTTTCTATTTTTCTGTTTTTTTCTTATTTTTAATAAAAAAATTAAACTTTCAAGTAGCTTTTCAAAATAAGATGCAATGTGTGTATACAGTACATGAGGAATAATACTGTTTATTGACATTTTATGACTTGCGTCCTGCATGTTTTACCAATTTAACAACTGAAAGCTTTATCTCTAATTTGCAATTAAATATGTGGTTATTGGGTGGAGACTGTGCTGAAGTTGGTGGTGTGGTGTTACGCTGACAGGAGGAGGCGTTTGTTACGTGTACGCTGCTACGTTCAGATAGGAGCAGGACAGGTCTCATGAATTCTTTGGAACTCTGGTTTAACTGTTACTCATGGTGACAATGAACTGCAGCTTCCTCAGGCACAAGATGGATCCACTTGCTCACACAGATACAACTGATAAGAGTCCTCATGAACATGAACAGTGTAGTTTAATGTCACAGCACATCCAGTACAATTCAAGTCTCTTAAGGATAGGCTTTATAAACAGCACAGCTGCTTCTTAGAGGCACATTGACTAACAGTCTCTTTTGATAGCATAGATCAGCACAGATCAAGACTCTCTACAAAAGCACAGTAGCACACAGCATTCCTTCTAGCACAGTGTAATGGAGGAAGGAGGGGGGTTGCTGAGGGAGATGATCTCGGTGACACAATTCCTTCCAATAACTATCTTCCTGCTCCTGTTAGACTTTACCACTAGCAGTACAGGGGGTTAGCCCAACTCCACTCTGTAATGGAATCCATATCGTTCACTTGCCTGAACTTTTGTGAGAGAGTGATCACACACCACTCATCCCTTTCCTTGCTTCCAGAACAGTAAACAGGTTTCCCACAATCCCCCTGGGGCTCTGCTAACCACTCCCTGTCTCCTGTGACTGTGTTAACCCCTTGGACACCACAATGGTGTATCTTCCTCTTGATGAGCTTGTACTGCGTGGGTAGTGCTCTCAATAGCTTCCAGACTGACTTCCTCTGAGCATTCTTGCATGAACTCCTCAGGCTCTAGTGGCATTCTCGACAATCCATCAGCATCCACATTGAATTTCCTTGGCCTGTACTTAATACTGAAATTAAAGTCAGCTGGTTCAGCTACCCATCTCTGACCCGTTGCATTCAGCTTGGCTGTAATGAGAACATAGGTCAAGGGGTTGTTGTCCGTGTAAACCTCAAATTCTTTGCTGTAATAGAGATAATCTCTAAATCGTTCACAGATAGCCCATTTCAATGCCAGGAACTCCAATGTTCCAGAATGTAGATGGTAATTTCTCTCGGCGTTTATCAACGTTCTGGAACCGTAACCGATGACTCAATTTCCCATCATGATGCTGATACAGGGCAGCTCCCAGTCCAACTTGAGAAGCGTCATAATGAAGAACAAATGGTAAGCTGAAATCAGGATATCCCAATATGGGTGGTTTTACCAGGTAATCCACTAGTTCTTCCAATACCTCCTGTAGTTCTGTCTGCGGAAGGAGATTCCCGCTCTTGATAATTGGTGCCATCCCTTCATCTTCCAACTTCAACCCGATTAGAAACTGTGTTAGCTCCTGGAGGAACATTCTCCTGACATCTTCAGCTTCTTCCTCCCCCAGCTCATCCATGCCTCTTCCTCTAAACTGCCCATGTCACTCGGATTACCTTGGCTCTATGTGGGGTCTAGGATTTCATCCTCCCCCATTGCATCATCGCACCTCTCCAGTCTGTCCTTAAAGGCCCCGTCTCACTAAGCGATTTACCAACGATCACGACCAGCGATATGACCTGGCCGTGATCGTTGGTAAGTCGCTGTGTGGTCGCTGGGGAGCTGTCACACAGACCGCTCTCCCCAGCGACCAACGATCAGGGGAACGAGTTCGGCATCGTTGAAACTGTCTTCAACGATGCCGAAGTCCCCCTGCAGCACCCGGGTAACCAGGGTAAACATCGGGTTACTAAGCGCAGGGCCGCGCTTAGTAACCCGATGTTTACCCTGGTTACCAAAAAAAACAAACAGTACATACTCGCCTTTCGGTGTCCAGGTCCCTTGCCGTCTGCTTCCTGCTCTGACTGACTGAGATCCGGCCGTACAGCGAGAGCAGAGCGCAGCGGTGACGTCACTGCTGTGCTCTCACTTCTCACTGTACGGCAGGCAGTCAGTGAGAGCAGGAAGCAGACGGCAAGGGACCTGACGGACATCAGAAGGCGAGTATGTATTGTTTTTTTTTTTTTTACATTTACGCTGGTAACCAGGGTAAACATCGGGTTACTAAGCGCGGCCCTGCGCTTAGTAACCCGATGTTTACCCTGGTTACCAGTGAAGACATCGCTGGATCGGTGTCACACACACCGATTCAGCAATGTCAGCGGGGCCTCAACGACCAAAAAAAGGTCCAGGCCATTCCGACACGACCAGCGATCTCGCAGCAGGGGCCTGATCGCTGGTACGTGTCAGACATAGCGAGATCGCTATGGAGGTCGCTGTTGCGTCACAAAACTTGTGACTCAGCAGCGATCTCGCTAGCGATCTCGCTATGTGAGACGGGGCCTTAACTCTTCTTCCTAGTTATCCACTTCTGTGCTCGCTACTCCACTACTTCTCCCGTCTACAAATCCCTTCATCCTAGTTCCATAACGTATCCACTTCAAGCTACTAACACCTACAAAGCCATCTATAATCTGTCTCCCCCATATATCTCTGAAGTAATCTTCCTCCTGTGCCACCACCTGATCCATCATCGTTTGAAGCATTTTTTCAAGGAAGTATAGAAGTGGGATAGTAAAGATGATGATGGCGTCCTCAGCGCTGGCGATGTTCGTAGAGTACAGATGGTGCAATGAAGATTATAAGGAAAAAAAACACCTTACCAGAAGTTAAGCATGATGGAGGATCCATAATGCTGTGTGGTTGCTTTGCTGCGTCTCTTACTGAAGGCCTTGACCGTATCACAGGAATCATGAAATCAGACAATGATCAAGAGATTTTAGAGTGAAATGTCCTACTCAGTATAAGTAAATTGGTTTGAGTCAAAGATGATGTGTCCTCCAGCAAGACAATGACCCAAACCACACATCCAAAAGTATACAGAAATGGTTGAAAAATAAAAAATGGACTGCTTTAAAATGGCTGGTCCTGACCTCAATTCCATTGAAAATCTTTGGGGTGAGTTGAAATCTGCCATTGGGAAAAAGAACCCTTCAAACATTCAAAAGCTTGAACAAACTGCAAAGGAAGAGTGGGAGAAAATACCAGCTGAGAAGGGCAAGAAGCTTATAGATGGCTACAAGAAACATTTGCAGGCTGTCATCAATGCCAAAGGGTGTGCAATCAATTATGGGTGTAGGCTGGAGTGCCTTGATTGCTGCACATACTGCTTATTCTGTTTCTTCTTTGAAATTGCAACTAGAGATGAGCGGTGTTCGAGTCGAACTGTTCGCCAATTTCAAATTCGAGCTGTTTTGGTCGGTGTTCGAGTCGTTCGACGAACCCGAACAATTTGCTTAAAATTCGGCTGTTCGAGTTTCTGTTCGATAACTGTTTGTTCACCAAAAGCCTAGCTTGATTTGCACATTAAAACTGTTTATCATTGTTAATGGACTGTTTCAGGGAATAGTGGGCGGCGGGGCGGGGGATAGATCTGGGCTGAAATAACGCCAATCTACTTTTTTTTTTTCCCGCATTTACAGAGAGGCTGAGAGACTGCACCGCCCATCAGCAGTGCACACACACACACAGCAATGTGCATGTGATGTGTTATGATCCGGTGACCTTGGAGCCGCATGAGACTTTCTCAGGAGAAGGTGGGACCTGTACTGACCGCAAACCCTAAACTGTCACCGCAACTAGAAGTAGCCGTGGGGTGTACCTAACACATCCTAGACACCTTGACACAGCCGGAGGACTAAATACCCCTATAGATGGAAATGGGAATTCTATCTTGCCTCAGAGCAGAACCCCAAAGGATAGGCAGCCCCCCACAAATATTGACTGTGAGTATTAGAGGAAAGACACACACAGGCAGAAATCAGGATTTAGCAAAAGAGGCCACGCTAGCTAAATAGGAAAGGATAGGACAGAATACTAAGCGGTCAGTATTAAAACCCCAAAAATATCCACAGCAGATAATACAAAAATTCCACCATCTAAATAAAGGCATGGAATGTATATCTGCATCTCCTGAGAATCCAATTAGACTGAAATATCCAAACACAGTCTAAGCTGGACAAGAAAAAACATTGAATAGTACTGAATTGTAAAGCACTCAGCATGTGTGCTACAAAAACAAAACCAGACACTTATCTTTGCTGATTTGGCAGCAGGGCAGGAGGAACCAGACAGAGATGCAAAACCTCCAAGAACAATGGACAACTGGCAAGGGCTAATGAACCCTGCACACCTAAATATCCCAGTCAGAGCTGCAATCAGCAGGGACACCTGCCCAGGATTGCAACCCAGGGACAACTGCATTACTACCAACAACCACCGGAGGGAACCCAAGAGCAGAATTCACAACAGTGATGCACACAAGCAAGGGCATGTGTCATTGGCTGTGTATGTCACATGTCCTTGCCCTATAAGAACCAGCCATTTGCCCCTTTGCCACCATTTCCTCACTGCTGCAGCTTAGTGTTAGACGGCACCGCTGCTGCTGTGGGCGCTATACAGACTAAGAGTGTTTTTTTGGAGCAAATTGTCAGAGAGATAGGTTTAGGGAGTCGGGACTAGTTGTAATATCAGCCCTTTTCAGGGTAGGTTACAGCAGTTCATAGCACTGTTTGCCAGGCAGGTCTGAGCCAGTGCTGTGTAAGTGTTTGTCACAGCATTTGGTGTAATCTAGCTCAGCCAATCCTTTTGGGCTAGTAGCATTGTCTGATAGTCATCTGAGTAGCCCGCCTGTGAAGCTAGCTACACCGCCTGTGTATCTCAATTTTTACTGCATCTAACCCAGTAAATCATTTTGGGGTTTTGGGCTTAGTAGCAGTGTCTGTACGTCAGCAGAGTAGCATGCCAAAGCTAGCTACACCGCCTGTGTATCTCAATTTTTACTGCATCTAACCCAGTAAATCGTTTTGTGGTTTTGGGCTTAGTAGCAGTGTAACAAACTATACCGCCTGTGTATCTCTATTTTCACTGCATCTAATCCAGTTAATAGTTTTGGGCCTAGGAGCAGTGTCTGCACCTCAGCAGAGTAGCCCGCCTGTGAAACAAACTATACCGCCTGCAGGGCCGTATTTGCCACTAGGCACGTGAGGGCACGTGCCTAAGGCGGAGACAATGCAGAGGGCGGCACCTGAGCAAGGTTTGTTGTTGTTTTTTTTTTTATAAAAGCTGGGTCACCTCCCGACCGACCCCGCCCATCCCCCCCGGCCGCCCGCCTCCCACCCACCTGTTGTGAATTCTGTTCTCGAGCTCCCTCCTGTGGTTATGAATGGTACTTCGGCGAGTTCTGTTCATGGACTCCCTCTGGTGGCTGTGAGTGGAGCTGCTGGTTCTGAGATTCCTTCTCCAGCTGATCTCGTTCAGCCCTTGGCTGGCTGCTCTATTTAACTCCACTCAGATCGTTACTTGATGCCAGCTGTCAATGTCCTAGTACTGGTTCAGTTCTCTTGGATCTTTCAGATGACCTGTCTACTTCAGCAAAAGCTAAGTCCCTGCTAGCTTATTTGTTACCACTGTGTTTTTGTCCAGCTTGCACTCATATTTAATCTTGTTAGCTGGAAGCTCTGGGATGCAGAGTGGCACCACCGCGCCGTGAGTCGGTGCGGTGGTTTCTTTTGCACACTCTGCGTGGTTTTTTGTTAGTTTTTATGCTGACCGCAAAGATACCTTTTCTATCCTCAGTCTGTTTAGTTCAGTCTGGCCTCCTATGCTGAAACCTATTTCATTCCTGTGTTTGTGACTTCCATCTTAACTCACAGTCAATATATGTGGGGGCTGCCTATTTCTTTGGGGAATTTCTCTGAGGCAAGGTAGGCTGTATTTTCTATCTTTAGGGGTAGTTAGCTCTTAGGCTGTGAAGAGGCGTCTAGGCAGAGTCAGGAACGCTCCACGGCTATTTCTAGTTGTTGTGATAGGATTAGCGTTGCGGTCAGCAGAGCTCCCACTTCCCAGAGCTCGTCCTGTATTGCTAGTTTGCTCATCTGGTCATTTCTAGGGCTCCTAACCACCAGCCCAACATAACAGTACAGCTGGCCCACAAAGTGTTAATGCATCTCAATAGAGGGATAAGAGAAGTTCTGAGACCATTTTTTTTTTCTCTGCAGTGTGTTTTGTATCTCTTTTCCCCTTAACCTCTGGGTGGTTCAGGACACAGGTGTAGATATGGACATTCAAGGTCTGTCCTCTTGTGTGGATCAACTCACTGCAAGAGTACAAAGCATTCAAGATTATGTAGTTCAGAACCCGATGTTAGAACCCAGAATTCCAATTCCTGATTTGTTTTCTGGGGATAGATCTAAGTTCCTGAATTTCAGAAATAATTGTAGACTGTTTTTTGCTTTGAAACCCCGCTCCTCTGGTGACCCCATTCAGCAAGTAAAAATCATTATTTCTTTGCTACGTGGCGACCCTCAAGACTGGGCATTTTCCCTTGCGCCAGGAGATCCTGCATTGCGTAATGTAGATGCGTTTTTTCTGGCGCTTGGATTGCTTTATGATGAACCAGATTCAGTGGATCAGGCAGAGAAAATTTTGCTGGCTTTGTGTCAGGGTCAGGATGAAGCGGAGGTATATTGTCAGAAGTTCAGAAAGTGGTCTGTGCTTACTCAGTGGAATGAGTGTGCCCTGGCGGCAATTTTCAGAAAGGGTCTTTCTGAAGCCCTTAAGGATGTTATGGTGGGATTTCCCACGCCTGCTGGTCTGAATGAGTCTATGTCCTTGGCCATTCAGATCGATCGACGCTTACGTGAGCGCAAAAATGTGCACCATTTGGCGGTGTTTTCTGAGCAGAAGCCTGAGCCTATGCAATGTGATAGGACCTTGACCAGAGCTGAACGGCAAGAATACAGACGTCAGAATGGGCTGTGTTTTTACTGTGGTGACTCCACTCATGCTATCTCTGATTGTCCTAAGCGCACTAAACGGTTCGCTAGGTCTGCCACCATTGGTACGGTACAGCCAATATTTATTTTGTCCGTTACTCTGATTTGCTCTTTGTCGTCCTATTCTGTTATGGCATTTGTGGATTCAGGCGCTGCCCTGAATTTGATGGACTTGGAGTTTGCCAGGCGCTGTGGTTTTTTCTTGGAGCCCTTGCAGTATCCTATTCCATTGAGAGGAATTGATGCTACATCTTTGGCCAAGAATAAGCCTCAGTACTGGACTCAATTGACCATGTGCATGGCTCCTGCACATCAGGAGGATATTCGCTTTTTGGTGTTGCATAATCTGCATGATGTGGTAGTTTTGGGTTTGCCATGGCTACAGGTCCATAACCCTGTATTGGATTGGAAATCAATGTCTGTATCCAGTTGGTGTTGTCAAGGGGTACATGGGGATGTCCCATTGTTGTCTATTTCGTCTTCCCATCCTTCTGGAGTCCTTGAGTTCTTGTCAAATTACCAGGATGTATTTGATGAGCCCAAATCCAGTGCCCTACCTCCTCATAGGGATTGCGATTGTGCTATTAATTTGATTCCTGGTAGTAAGTTTCCGAAGGGCCGACTGTTCAATTTATCTGTGCCAGAACATGCTGCAATGCGGAGTTATATAAAGGAGTCCTTGGAGAAAGGGCATATTCGCCCGTCGTCATCACCGTTGGGAGCAGGGTTCTTTTTTGTGGCCAAGAAGGATGGTTCTCTGAGACCTTGTATAGATTACCGCCTTCTTAATAAAATCACCGTCAAATTTCAGTACCCTTTGCCGTTACTGTCTGATTTGTTTGCTCGGATTAAGGGAGCTAGCTGGTTCACCAAGATAGATCTTCGAGGGGCATATAATCTTGTGCGTATTAAACGGGGCGACGAATGGAAAACAGCATTTAATACGCCTGAGGGCCATTTTGAGTACTTGGTGATGCCATTCGGGCTTTCTAATGCTCCATCTGTGTTTCAGTCCTTTATGCATGACATCTTCCGAAAGTACCTGGATAGATTCATGATTGTATATTTGGATGATATTTTGGTCTTTTCGGACGATTGGGAGTCTCATGTGAAGCAGGTCAGAATGGTGTTCCAGGTCCTTCGTGCTCATTCCTTGTTTGTGAAGGGGTCTAAATGTCTCTTTGGAGTTCAGAAGGTTTCATTTTTGGGCTTCATTTTTTCCCCTTCTACTATCGAGATGGACCCTGTTAAAGTTCAGGCCATTTATGATTGGACTCAGCCTACTTCTGTGAAGAGCCTTCAGAAATTTCTGGGCTTTGCTAATTTTTACCATCGCTTCATCGCTAATTTTTCTAGCGTTGTTAAACCATTGACTGATTTAACCAAGAAAGGTGCTGATGTGGTCAATTGGTCCTCTGCGGCCGTTGAGGCTTTTCAGGAGCTGAAGCGTCGTTTTTCTTCTGCCCCTGTGTTGTGTCAGCCAGATGTTTCGCTCCCGTTTCAGGTCGAGGTGGATGCTTCTGAGATTGGAGCAGGGGCTGTTTTGTCTCAAAGAGGTTCTGATGGCTCTGTGATGAAACCATGTGCTTTCTTTTCTAGAAAGTTTTCGCCTGCTGAGCGCAATTATGATGTGGGTAATCGAGAGTTGTTGGCTATGAAGTGGGCGTTTGAGGAGTGGCGACATTGGCTTGAAGGAGCCAAACATCGCGTGGTGGTCTTGACGGATCACAAGAATCTGACTTATCTCGAGTCTGCCAAGCAGTTGAATCCTAGACAGGCTCGATGGTCGCTGTTTTTCTCCCGCTTCAATTTTGTGGTTTCAAACCTTCCGGGTTCTAAGAATGTGAAGGCTGATGCCCTTTCAAGGAGTTTTGTACCTGATTCTCCGGGAGTTCCTGAGCTGGCTGGTATTCTCAAAGAGGGGGTAATTTTGTCTGCCATCTCCCCTGATTTGCGGCGGGTGCTGCAGGAGTTTCAGGCTGATAGACCTGACCGTTGCCCAGCGGAGAAGCTGTTTGTCCCTGATAGATGGACTAGTAGAGTTATCTCTGAGGTTCATTGTTCGGTGTTGGCTGGTCATCCTGGAATCTTTGGTACCAGAGATTTGGTGGCTAGATCCTTTTGGTGGCCTTCCTTGTCAAGAGATGTGCGTTCTTTTGTGCAGTCCTGTGGGACTTGTGCTCGGGCTAAGCCCTGCTGTTCTCGTGCCAGTGGGTTGCTTTTGCCCTTGCCGGTCCCGAAAAGGCCCTGGACGCATATTTCCATGGATTTTATTTCAGATCTCCCTGTCTCTCAGAGGATGTCAGTTATCTGGGTGGTTTGTGATCGCTTCTCTAAGATGGTCCATTTGGTACCTTTGCCTAAATTGCCTTCCTCCTCTGATTTGGTTCCATTGTTTTTCCAGCATGTGGTTCGTTTACATGGCATTCCGGAGAGCATCGTGTCGGACAGAGGTTCCCAGTTTGTTTCAAGATTTTGGCGGTCCTTTTGTGCTAAGATGGGCATTGATTTGTCTTTTTCTTCAGCTTTCCATCCTCAGACAAATGGCCAAACCGAACGAACCAATCAGACTTTGGAAACATATCTGAGATGCTTTGTTTCTGCTGATCAGGATGATTGGGTGTCCTTCTTGCCTTTGGCTGAGTTCGTCCTTAATAATCGGGCCAGCTCGGCCACTTTGGTTTCGCCTTTTTTCTGTAATTCTGGTTTCCACCCTCGTTTTTCTTCAGGGCAGGTTGAGCCTTTGGACTGTCCTGGTGTGGATTCTGTGGTGGACAGGTTGCAGAAAATTTGGACTCACGTAGTGGACAATTTGACATTGTCCCAGGAGAAGGCTCAACGTTTTGCTAACCGCCGTCGCTGTGTTGGTCCCCGACTTCGTGTTGGGGATTTGGTTTGGTTGTCGTCTCGTTTTGTTCCTATGAAGGTTTCGTCTCCTAAGTTTAAGCCTCGTTTCATTGGTCCTTATAAGATTTCTGAAATTATTAATCCTGTGTCATTTCGTTTGGACCTTCCAGCTTCTTTCGCCATCCATAATGTGTTCCATAGGTCGTTGTTGCGGAGATATGTGGCTCCTATGGTTCCCTCCGTTGATCCTCCTGCCCCGGTGTTGGTTGAGGGGGAGTTGGAGTATGTGGTGGAGAAGATTTTGGATTCTCGTATTTCGTGACGGAAACTTCAGTACCTAGTCAAGTGGAAAGGTTATGGTCAGGAGGATAATTCCTGGGTAGTTGCCTCTGATGTTCATGCTGCCGATCTTGTTCGTGCCTTTCATTTGGCTCGTCCGGAGCGGCCTGGAGGCTCTGGTGAGGGTTCGGTGACCCCTCCTCAAGGGGGGGGTACTGTTGTGAATTCTGTTCTCGAGCTCCCTCCTGTGGTTATGAATGGTACTTCGGCGAGTTCTGTTCATGGACTCCCTCTGGTGGCTGTGAGTGGAGCTGCTGGTTCTGAGATTCCTTCTCCAGCTGATCTCGTTCAGCCCTTGCTGGCTGCTCTATTTAACTCCACTCAGATCGTTACTTGATGCCAGCTGTCAATGTCCTAGTACTGGTTCAGTTCTCTTGGATCTTTCAGATGACCTGTCTACTTCAGCAAAAGCTAAGTCCCTGCTAGCTTATTTGTTACCACTGTGTTTTTGTCCAGCTTGCACTCATATTTAATCTTGTTAGCTGGAAGCTCTGGGATGCAGAGTGGCACCACCGCGCCGTGAGTCGGTGCGGTGGTTTCTTTTGCACACTCTGCGTGGTTTTTTGTTAGTTTTTATGCTGACCGCAAAGATACCTTTTCTATCCTCAGTCTGTTTAGTTCAGTCTGGCCTCCTATGCTGAAACCTATTTCATTCCTGTGTTTGTGACTTCCATCTTAACTCACAGTCAATATATGTGGGGGCTGCCTATTTCTTTGGGGAATTTCTCTGAGGCAAGGTAGGCTGTATTTTCTATCTTTAGGGGTAGTTAGCTCTTAGGCTGTGAAGAGGCGTCTAGGCAGAGTCAGGAACGCTCCACGGCTATTTCTAGTTGTTGTGATAGGATTAGCATTGCGGTCAGCAGAGCTCCCACTTCCCAGAGCTCGTCCTGTATTGCTAGTTTGCTCATCTGGTCATTTCTAGGGCTCCTAACCACCAGCCCAACATAACACCCACCCTCCTTGAAGACGATACTAACCCTGCTCCAGCGATGCCTGGTCTCGGCTTCTGCAGCGCTCGTGAATGAGCGGTCACGTGGTACCGCTCATTAAGGTCATGAATATGCGCATATTCATGACCTTAATGAGCAGTATCACCTGACCGCTCACTCAGGAAGAAAGTGCTGCGCCGGGAGTCGGGACAGAGCCAGAGGGATGTCGGCGTGGCCGCGCGGTGAGGAACAGGTAAGTATGAGGGGAGGGGGGATGAAGGAGGACGGTAAGCCGCGCCATTCAAGATGGGGGTGGAGAGATGAGCCATGCATACAGGGGGGGGGAAATATGAGCCATGCATACAGGAGGGGGAAATATGAGTCATGCATACGGGGGGGGAATATGAGCAATGCATACAGGAGGGGGAAATATGAGCAACGCATACAGGGGGGGAAATATGAGCCATGCATACAGGGGGGAAAATATGAGCCATGCATACAGGAGGGGGAAATATGAGCCATGCATACAGGGGGGGAAATATGAGCCATGCATACAGGAGGGGGAAATATGAGCCATGCATACAGGGGGGGAATATGAGCCATGCATACAGGAGGGGAAAATATGAGCCATGCATACAGGGGGGGATATGAGCCATGCATACAGGGTGGGAAATATGAGCCATGCATACAGGAGGGGGAAATATGAGCCATGCATACAGGGGGGGGGGAATATGAGCCATTCATACAGAGGGGGAATATGAGCCATGCATACAGGGGGGGAATATGAGCCATGCATACAGGGGGGGAAATATGAGCCATGCATACAGGGGGGGTGAAATATGAGCCATGCATACATGAGGGGGAATATGAGCCATGCATACAGGAGGGGGAATAAGAGCCATGCATACAGGAGGGGGGTCATTATACAGTATTAAGCATCATGTGTGATCATTATACAGTATGGAGAACTGTGTGGCCATTATACAGTATTGAGCATCATGTGTGGCCAATGGCCATTATACAGTATGGAGCATCATGTGTGGCCGTTATACAGTATGGAGCATCATGTGTGGCCATTATACAGTATTGTCATGGTTCCCAATGGCAAGGGAACGTAAGAAACATATAAATAATGAACGAGCTCTCGGGTGATGGAAACTCGAGTTGACCGTGAGCTAAATCTACCACACAACTAATAGTAGCCAGGGAGCATACCTACGGCTTCCTAAATGCCACGCGCCAGCCGGAGGACTAACTAAGCCTGGTAGAGGAAGAAACAGACCTGGCTTACCTCTAGGGAAATACCCCAAAAGATGATAGCAGCCCCCCACATGTAATAACGGTGAAATAAGAGGAAAAGACATACACAGTATGAAAGTAGATTTTAGCAAAGAGAGGTCCACTTACTAGATAGCAGAAGGATACAAAAGAGGACTTCACGGTCAACTGAAAACCCTTTCAAAAACCATCCTGAAATTACTTTAAGACTCCTGTGTCAACTCATGACACAGGAGTGGCAATTTCAGCCCGCAAGAGCTTCCAGCTACAGAGAATTACAAAAACTGCAAACTGGACTAAAGATACAAAACAAAAGGACAAAGTCCACTTAGCTGATCAGCAGACTAGTAGCAGGAACATGCAACCGAAGGCTCTGGTTACAATGATGACCGGCAAGGAAATGACTGGAGAGCAAGGCTAAATAGGAAACTCCCAAACGCTGATGGAAGCAGGTGAACAGAAGCAGCAAAGTGCAAATAAGTCACCAGTACCACCAGCAACCACCAGGGGAGCCCAAAAAGCGGATACACAACAGTACCCCCCCCTTAAGGAGGGGGCACCGAACCCTCACGAGAACCGCCAGGGCGATCTTGATGAGCCCTATGAAAGGCACGAACCAAATCCGAGGCATGAACATCAGAGGCAGTTACCCAAGAATTATCTTCCTGACCATAGCCCTTCCATTTAACCAGATACTGAAGTCTCCGTCTGGAAATACGGGAGTCCAAGATCTTTTCTACCACGTACTCCAATTCACCCTCCACCAGCACAGGAGCAGGAGGTTCAGTAGAAGGAACCACCGGTACCTCATATCTCCGCAACAGCGACCGATGGAACACATTATGGATAGCGAAAGATGCCGGGAGGTCCAAACGAAAGGAGACAGGGTTAAGAATCTCCAAAATCCTATAAGGACCGATGAACCGAGGCTTAAATTTAGGAGAAGAAACCCTCATAGGGACAAAACGGGAAGACAACCACACCAAGTCCCCAACACGAAGGTGGGGGCCAACACGACGACGGCGGTTAGCAAACCGCTGAGTCCTCTCCTGGGACAATTCCAAATTATCCACCACTTGTCCCCAAATCTGATGCAACCGATCCACTACCGCATCCACTCCAGGACAATCCGAAGATTCAACCTGACCAGATGAAAAACGCGGATGAAACCCTGAATTGCAAAAGAAAGGAGAAACCAAAGTGGCAGAACTAGCCCGATTATTAAGAGCAAACTCCGCCAACGGCAGAAAGGCAACCCAATCATCCTGATCCGCAGACACAAAACACCTCAAATAAGTCTCCAAAGTTTGATTAGTTCGTTCCGTCTGGCCATGGGCCTGAGGATGGAATGCAGACGAAAAAGACAAATCAATGCCCAACCTGGCACAGACTGCCCGCCAAAATCTAGACACGAACTGGGTACCCCTGTCAGAAACGATGTTTTCCGGAATACCATGCAGGCGAACCACATTTTGAAAAAACAGAGGGACCAACTCAGATGAGGAAGGCAACTTAGGCAATGGCACCAAATGAACCATTTTAGAAAAACGGTCACACACCACCCAGATGACAGACATCTTCTGAGAAACAGGGAGATCAGAAATAAAGTCCATAGAGATGTGCGTCCAAGGCCTCTTCGGAATAGGCAAGGGCAACAACAACCCACTAGCCCTAGAACAACAAGGCTTGGCCCGAGCACACACATCGCAAGACTGCACAAAAACACGCACATCTCGAGACAGGGAAGGCCACCAGAAGGATCTAGCCACCAAATCTCTGGTGCCAAAAATTCCCGGATGACCTGCCAGAGTAGAAGAATGAACTTCCGAGATGACTCTAGTGGTCCACTCGTCAGGAACAAACAGTCTACCAGACGGACAACGATCAGGTCTATCCGCCTGAAATTCTTGCAAAGCACGTCGCAAATCTGGAGAGACAGCAGACAAAACCACTCCATCCTTAAGGACCCCAGCAGGTTCAGAATTCCCAGGAGAGTCAGGCTCAAAACTCCTAGAAAGAGCATCTGCCTTCACATTCCTAGAACCCGGTAAGTACGAGACCACAAAATTAAACCGGGAAAAGAACAACGACCAACGTGCCTGCCTAGGATTCAGGCGCCTGGCAGACTCCAAATAAATTAAATTCTTGTGATCAGTCAAAACTACCACCTGATGTTTGGCACCCTCAAGCCAATGACGCCACTCCTCAAATGCCCACTTCATGGCCAAAAGCTCCCGATTACCAACATCATAGTTTCGCTCGGCGGCCGAAAATTTTCGCGAAAAGAACGCACAAGGTCTCATCACTGAGCAGTCGGGACCTCTCTGCGACAAAACCGCCCCCGCTCCAATCTCGGAAGCATCGACCTCAACCTGAAAGGGAAGAGAAACATCAGGCTGGCGCAACACAGGGGCAGACAAAAAGCTGCGCTTAAGCTCCCGAAAGGCCTCCATGGCAGCAGGGGACCAATTGGCAACATCAGCACCCCTTTTAGTCAAATCCGTCAGAGGTTTAGCAACGCCAGAAAAACCAGCTATAAATCGACGATAAAAATTCGCAAAGCCCAAGAATTTCTGGAGACTCTTCAGAGAAGTAGGCTGCGTCCAGTCGTAAATAGCCCGAACCTTGACAGGGTTCATCTCAATAGAAGAAGGGGAAAAAATGTACCCCAAAAAGGAAATTTTTTGAACCCCAAAAACACACTTTGAACCCTTTACACACAAAGAATTCTCCCGCAAAACCTGAAAAACCCTCCTGACCTGCTGAACATGAGACTCCCAGTCATCAGAAAAAATCAAAATATCATCCAAGTACACTATCATAAATTTATCCAAATATTCACGGAAAATATCATGCATTAAGGACTGAAAGACAGAAGGTGCATTAGAAAGGCCGAAAGGCATTACCAAATACTCAAAATGGCCCTCAGGCGTATTAAATGCGGTTTTCCACTCATCCCCCTGCTTAATTCGCACCAAATTATACGCCCCACGAAGATCAATCTTAGAGAACCACTTAGCCCCCCTTATGCGAGCAAACAAATCAGTCAGCAAAGGCAACGGATACTGATATTTGACTGTAATTTTATTCAGGAGTCGATAATCATTACAAGGCCTCAGAGAGCCATCCTTTTTAGAGACAAAGAAAAAACCGGCTCCTAAAGGTGATGAAGGACGAATATGTCCCTTTTCCAGGGACTCCTTAATATACTCGCGCATAGCAGCATGTTCAGGTACAGATAGGTTAAACAAACGACCCTTTGGAAATTTACTGCCAGGAATCAGATCTATGGCGCAATCACAATCCCTGTGAGGAGGGAGTGAACCAATCTTAGGCTCTTCAAAAATATCACGATAATCAGACAAAAATGCCGGAATCTCAGATGGAATAGATGACGAAATGGACACCATAGGAGTGTCCCCATGAGCCCCCCGACATCCCCAGCTTAACACGGACATAGCTTTCCAGTCAAGGACTGGGTTATGAGACTGTAACCATGGTAATCCAAGCACCAAAACATCATGTAAATTGTACAACACAAGGAAGCGAATCACCTCCTGATGGTCTGGAGTCATACGCATAGTCACTTGCGTCCAGAACTGTGGTTTATTACAAGCCAAAGGTGTAGAATCAATACCCTTCAGAGGTATAGGGACTTCCAGAGGCTCTATATCAAACCCACAGCGCCTGGCAAAGGACCAGTCCTTAAGACTCAGAGCGGCACCAGAGTCCACATAGGCATCCACGGTAATAACTGATAATGAACAAATCAAGGTTACAGACAAAATAAATTTGGACTGTAAAGTGCCAATTGAAATAGACTTGTCAACCTTCCTAGTACGTTTAGAGCATGCCGATATAACATGAGCAGAATCACCACAATAGAAGCATAACCCATTTTTACGCCTATAATTCTGCCGCTCGCTTCTGGACATAATTCTGTCACATTGCATTTTCTCTGGCGTCTCTTCAGAAGATACCGCCAAATGGTGCACGGGTTTGCGCTCCCGCAAACGCCGATCAATCTGAATTGCCATTGTCATGGACTCATTCAGACCTGTAGGCGCAGGGAACCCGACCATAACATCTTTAACGGCATCAGAAAGGCCCTCTCTGAAATTTGCCGCTAAGGCGCACTCATTCCACTGAGTAAGCACAGACCATTTACGAAATTTTTGGCAGTATATCTCAGCTTCATCTTGCCCTTGAGATAGGGCTATCAAAGCTTTTTCAGCTTGAATCTCCAAATTAGGTTCCTCATAAAGCAACCCTAAAGCCAGGAAAAACGCATCCACATTGAGCAACGCAGGATCCCTCTTAAAACAGGTGAGCTCAGAGCCATTCAAGGATTATAAGGAGAGAAAGGCAAAGGCAGTAATTAGAGCTGAAATACAACTGATCCAACTATGGAGCAAGCATAGGGAAAAAGAAAAAAAAAAAAATTTACAGACTTCTTTTTTCTCTCCTTTCTTCTGCCAATAAGTTTAACACATGGCCGGTCATACTGTCATGGTTCCCAATGGCAAGGGAACGTAAGAAACATATAAATAATGAACGAGCTCTCGGGTGATGGAAACTCGAGTTGACCGTGAGCTAAATCTACCACACAACTAATAGTAGCCAGGGAGCATACCTACGGCTTCCTAAATGCCATGCGCCAGCCGGAGGACTAACTAAGCCTGGTAGAGGAAGAAACAGACCTGGCTTACCTCTAGGGAAATACCCCAAAAGATGATAGCAGCCCCCCACATGTAATAACGGTGAAATAAGAGGAAAAGACATACACAGTATGAAAGTAGATTTTAGCAAAGAGAGGTCCACTTACTAGATAGCAGAAGGATACAAAAGAGGACTTCACGGTCAACTGAAAACCCTTTCAAAAATCATCCTGAAATTACTTTAAGACTCCTGTGTCAACTCATGACACAGGAGTGGCAATTTCAGCCCGCAAGAGCTTCCAGCTACAGAGAATTACAAAAACTGCAAACTGGACTAAAGATACAAAACAAAAGGACAAAGTCCACTTAGCTGATCAGCAGACTAGTAGCAGGAACATGCAACCGAAGGCTCTGGTTACAATGATGACCGGCAAGGAAATGACTGGAGAGCAAGGCTAAATAGGAAACTCCCAAAGCTGATGGAAGCAGGTGAACAGAAGCAGCAAAGTGCAAACAAGTCACCAGTACCACCAGCAACCACCAGGGGAGCCCAAAAAGCGGATACACAACACAGTATTGAGCATCATGTGGGATCATTATACAGTATGGAGAACTGTGTGTGGCCGTTATACAGTATGGAGCACTATGTGTGGCCATTATACAGTATGGAGCACTATGTGTGGCCATTATACAGTATGGAGAACTGTGTGGCCATTATACATTATGGAGCATCATGTGTGGCCATTATACACTATGGAGCATCATGTGGGATCATTATACAGTATGGAGAACTGTGTGTGGACGTTATATAGTATGGAGCACCATGTGTGGCCATTATACAGTATTGAGCATCATGTGTGGCCATTATACAGTATGGAGAACTGTGTGTGGCCATTATACAGTATGGAGCATCATGTGTGGTGGCCATTATACAGTATTGAGCATCATGTGGGGCCATTATACAGTATGGAGCATCATGTGTGGCCATTATACAGTATTGAGCATCATGTGTGGCCATTATACAGTATTGAGCATCATGTGGGGCCATTATACAGTATTGAGCATCATGTGTGGCTATTATACAGTATGGAGAACTGTGTGGCCATTATACAGTATTGAGCATCATGTGTGGCCATTATACAATATGGAGCACTGTGGCCATATTTTTTTTTGTTTATAATTATTGTATATAAAACAGTGTGATCAGCAGTGCTAAATGGCTGTGGCTGGGACGTGGATATGGGTGTGACTAGTTGTGAAATGGGTGTGGTCAGAGGCGTGGCCTAAATTTTGCCGAGACGCACTACGCGCGCCGCAAACTTTATACCTCCTTCCCTTCTTCAAAAGTTGGGAGATATGGTACCGCATCTGCCAGATCATGGCAAGTGCCGCAAATCCCATAGGGAATGAATGAGGCCGAATGCAGTGTTGCCGTAAGTGATCCGTTACGCGGCAGATGCAGAAAAACTGCCCGATCTGCTCCAAAAGGCAACTTTCATATCAGCGGTTCTTGCCACAGTCACTGCCGATAGTGTCATACTAACCAAAGGCGGAGGCAGCACTAAAAGTGCCTAGGGCAGAAGAAACTCTAAATACGGCCCTGACCGCCTGTGTATCTCAATTTTTACTGCATCCAATCCAGTGAATAGTTTAGGGCCTAGGAGCAGTGTCTGCACGTCAGCAGCGTAGCCAACCTGTGAAACAAACTATACCGCCTGTGTATCTCAATGTTTACTGCATCTAATCCAGTTAATAGTTTTGAGCCTAGGAGCAGTGTCTGCACGTCAGCAGCGTAGCCAACCTGTGAAACAAACTATACCGCCTGTGTATCTCAATGTTTACTGCATCTAATCCAGTTAATAGTTTTGAGCCTAGGAGCAGTGTCTGCACGTCAGCAGCGTAGCCAACCTGTGAAACAAACTATACCGCCTGTGTATCTCAATGTTTACTGCATCTAATCCAGTTAATAGTTTTGAGCCTAGGAGCAGTGTCTGCACGTCAGCAGAGTAGCCTGCCTGTGGAACAAACTATACCGCCTGTGTATCTCAATTTTTACTGCATCTAATCCAGTTAATAGTTTTGGGCCTAGGAGCAGTGTCTGCACGTCAGCAGAGTAGCCCGCCTGTGAAACTAACTATACCACCTGTGTATCTCTATTTTTACTGCATCTAATCCAGTTAATAGTTTTGGGCCTAGGAGCAGTGTCTGCACGTCAGCAGAGTAGCCAGCCTGTGAAACAAACTATACCGCCTGTGTATCTCTATTTTCACTGCATCTAATCCAGTTAATAGTTTAGGGCCTAGGAGCAGTGTCTGCATGTCAGCAGAGTAGCCAGCCTGTGAAACAAACTATACCGCCTGTGTATCTCTATTTTTACTGCAACTAATCCAGTTAATAGTTTTGGGCCTAGGAGCAGTGTCTGCACGTCAGCAGAGTAGCCCGCCTGTGAAACAAACTATACCACCTGGGTATCTCAATTTTTACTGCATCTAATCCAGTTAATAGTTTTGGGCCTAGGAGCAGTGTCTCCACTGTCCGACGAGCCCTGGTGCAATACGTTATGACGTATAGTCTGGGCCAACGAGCTCAAGAGGGGGGGCAAATCATGCTGCAGGAGTGGTCTCAGATCAGGGACATATGCACCCTTCTGCACAGTTTTGAAATAGCAACTAAGATGTTTAGTGCTGATGATGCCATTATCAGCATGACCATTCCGGTAATTTACATGCTAGAGCACACACACCTTATACAGTGTTCGGAGTCAGGTGGTGGAACAAGAGGAGGAAGAGGCACAGGAGGAGTCGTATGCGGAAGGGATCATATCTCCAAGGTCAAGAAGGTTGGCAGCACCAAGGCGGCTGGCATTGGAGGCTGGGGGAGAGGGATTACCGAGGGCATATGGTAGCAGTCAAACTGTTGAAGAAGGTGCAGGAGGCGAGGAAGAAGTGGAGGACGAACTGGCGCTGAGCATGGAAGACTCATCAGATGAGGGAGACCTTGATCAAATTTCTATTGTGCGAGGTTGAGGGGAGAGGGCAGATGAAGGAAACATGATTCTCACCTCGCCACCACCAAGACAACAAAGACTTGGTCCTCCTGGATGCGCAAGACACATGAATGCCTTCTTGCTGCACTACATGCAACATGAACCTTGGATTGTCAGAATCTGAAGTAATGCCGACTACTGGGTTGCCACACTCTTAGATCCCCGGTACAAAAGCAAATTTGGCGAAATAATTCCTGCCATAGAAAGAGATTCTCGCATGCAGGAGTATCAGCAGAGACTGTTACAGAATCTAACATCTGCTTTTCCACAAAACACCAGTTGTGCACGTAGTCAATCTCTGAGTTCTAACTTGCCAACCGTGGGACTATCGAGTCATCACTCTAACCGTAACAGTAACATCGTATCTGGTGGTAACAGCAATTTTTTCCAATCGTTTCAAGATTTTTTTAGACCATCCTTTGCAAGGCCACAGGAGACAAGAAGTCTGACGCACAGCCAACGCCTAGAGAGGATGGTTCAAGAGTATCTCCAAGTTAACATCGATGCCATGACTGTGGAACTGGACCCTTGCTCATTTTGGGCTTCCAATCTTGAAAAATGGCCTGAGCTCGCCACTCACTCCTTGGAGATCTTGTCGTGCCCCGCAGCCAGCGTTCTCTCTGAACGTGTGTTCAGCGCTGCTGGTGGTGTGCTGAAAGATAAGCGCACGCGGCTGTCCAGTGACAATGTAGACAGACTAACGTTCATCAAGATGAACAAATCCTGGATCCGCAAGGGCTTTTCTCTACCTCTGTGTCATCTTGGGGAGACTAAAAGCTTGATGATTTTTGAAAATCACCTCACCAACCGTTTTAAAAAACTCTGGCGAAATTGATGCCACTTAAGTGGTGTCTGTGGCCGAATTTTTTAAAAAAATGGAGACTCTTTTATTTAGTCCCCTTGCTGAGTTTTACATGACGTTGCCATCGTCAATTCCAGGTGGGTGGGGTCGTCTTCAGAGTTGTTTACTCATACTATGGCGTGGGATTCAGAGGTCTGCTCCAAAGCTTCAGTGTCTGCTAGTCAGCAGAGTAGCCCAGCCACCCACCGCCTGTTTACCTAAGCACTATTTTTAACGGCATCTGGCCCGGGAAATCCTTTTGGGCCTAGTAGAATTTAGTGCTACTCAGCAGCGTACCCCACCCATGAAGCAAGCTACACCGCCTGTTTATCTAATTACTAATTTTTAACTGCATCTAGCCCAGGCAATACTTTGGGCCTAGTAGCAGTGTCTGCTACTCAGCAGAGTACCCCACCCATGAAGCAAGCTACACCGCCTGTTTATCTAATTACTAATTTTTAACTGAAACTAGCTCAGGAAATCATTTTGTACCTAATAGCATTTTGTGCTAATCAGCACAGTACCCCACCCATGAAGCAAGCTACACCACCTGTTTACCTAAGTACTATTTTTTAACGGGATCTAGCCCAGGAAATCCTTTTGGGCCTAGTAGAATTTGGTGCCACTTAGCAGCATACCCCACCCATGAAGCAAGCTATACCGCCTGTTTACCTAAGTACTATTTTTTAACGGCATCTAGCCCAGGAAATCCTTTTGGGCCTAGTAGAATTTAGTGCTACTCAGCAGCGTACCCCACCCATGAATCAAGCTACACCGCTTGTTTACCTAACTACTATTTTGTAACGGCATCTGGCCCAGGAAATCCTTTTGGGCCTAGTAGCAATTTCTGCTACTCAGCAGAGTACCCCACCCATGAAGCAAGCTACAGCGCCTTCTTTCTTTCTCAATCTAACCCCTCGGCTCTGGGGTGTCCACTCTCCCTCCAACTCTCTCCTTCTCACAGGTGGACTACCGCGTGTTTTCACACTGTGGCGAATCTTTTGGGCCCAGGCATAAGAAGTCGTCGAGGTAATGGATAATAGGTGCCACCTTACAAACGTCCATGACGACACATTCGAGGAAGCAACTAAACACCTCAAATAGTGAGCAGGATATGGAGCACCCCATGGGCAAACAGCGATCTATGTAGTATGCTCCTTCACAGAAGCAGCCCAATGGGAGGACACTATTCGGAGGCACAGGTAGTAACCGGAACGCCCCCTCAATGTCTGTTTTGGCCATTAGGGTGCCCCTTACCAACTTCTTGACCCGCCTGATTGCCTCGTCAAAGGAGGTACAGTACATAGTACTGTACTTGGTTCTGCATCAATGTTGTCGTTTACTGAACTGCCCCTTGGATATGACAAATGGTGGATTAGTCTGAATGTATTGGGTTCATTTTCTGGCACAACTCCCAATAGGGGTACCACTACGTCTTCTAAGGAAAGTGTTCTGAATGGACCCGCCGCCATTCTACCTAAAGATATTTCTTTTTTTCTTTTTTTTGTCAAGACGTCTGGGTGTTGGTAGAGTGCGTTTAGATTTTAACTCCAGCCTTTCTTGATTTTAGAAGGGCATGACATGCCTATATCTGTGTCTCCTCCTCCTTTTACTCCTCCACCTCTTTTGTTTTTGCATGACTATATGTAGTTGTGACTTTTCCATGTGTTTGTTGTGTCTTCTGAGCAGTTTGTCAGCTTTTGGACACCTTTTAAGGTGTTTTCTATGTGTTTTCCATGTGTTTGTATGTGTTTGTGTTTGCCTGCCATTGGTTTCAATGGGGTTCGACGGTGTTCGTCGAACGTTCGACGAATAGTTCGTCGAACACGTCCCTGTTCGAAGAACCGAAACCGAACCCGAACACTAGGGAGGTGGCTCACCTCTAATTGCAACATGCAAGTTGAAAAATTATATTTTATTGTTGTACTACTTCGGACCACTAATTAAAAAATCCTGGGGATATAACTATGGTACATTTCCACATATTTCTGAAGATATTGTACAGTCTATGAAAAAAAAGAAGGGGTGCCAATAATGATGAGCAGGACTGTATCCCCTACTCATGAATAGCACCATGAAGTCAATGGTGCTCTGAAAAGAAATAATAATAATCCCCTGCATGATGTTCCAACCAGCCTTCACCCCTGCCTTCCTTTCTGGTGTTCACAAAGCAGAAAGCTGCAGTAGGCACCTATGTTTCGTCGTTATCATCATCAGAGATGTGCTGCGGTGGTTCGCTAACCGTGTGCACTACCCCTCCCACGTACTCATCCTCCAACAGAGCAAGTGGTTGGACATCACTGCATTCAATCTCTTTGAATTGTGGGACACTGCCAGCCAGCAGTCATCAAAAAGCAGAAGTGACTGCAGCATGACTTGGGGCTCAGACTGCTCGCCTGATTTGCAAGGGGGTAAGGTGGAAGACAGATGGCCATGGGCCGTAGGTGGAAATCTGTGCTTTGAGCAGAGGACTGAGTGGAAGACAAAGAAAAGTGACTGAAGGCACTCTCGCCCATCCAATTTAAAATTACCTCTACTTGTTCTGGCCTCACCATTCAACTAATGGTACTTGGGCCCACGAAATTACACAGAACGTCCTGTCGCACACTTGTACCAAAGGAAAGTGTTTAATTTGGGTGCGTAGCAGACGCAGATTAAACACACCTTTTTCTCGCTGCAGCAGCTACATCACCACCATCAGCAATATAGGCCCATATCTCTTATTTTTTGCTCTCCTAATTGTCTTCCAACAAAAATATTGGAGAGTATTACATGGACTGTATACTGAGAGGAAGTATATACATAAGGGTGAATGACCTCGGGGAGATCAAAACATCCAAGATCGCGGAGACACCATCACGTGTTTCTCAACGCAGTGATCCAGAACACTGCCCCCATCCCTTATGGGAAATATGTAAATGCATGTAGAAAAGCTGCGGAGACACCATCACGTGTTTCTCAACGCAAGCAATGAATAGCCAGGTCTTTCACCGGGAAGGAACAACCACGGGAAGGGCAGCATCCAATAAAGGAAAACCACCTATGCCAAAACATGGTATCTCACCCGATGATGAGTTGACCAGTGTCCCATACACATTATACTGTCAGCAGAACCTGTTAATATCAGTGGGTTCAGGTGACATTAGTCTAATGTGTATGGGAGTGCCACAGTGGATGATGATCGCAGCTTCAAGTCCCCTGATGGGGCTATTAAATACAGTAAAAAGTAAAAACGCTTTAAAAAAATGTTCAAATCACCCTCTTTTGCCCCATTAAAAGTAAAACAATTTAAAAAAATACATGTATTCGGTATCGCTGCACTTGTAAAAGTCCGATCTAAAAGAAATTAATCCGATCGGTAAATGGTTTCAAAGAGAAAAATATCGAAACACCAGAATTACAGTTTTTGCCAATCGCAATATTGCAATAAAATGCAATAAGAGGCGATCAAAACATCATGTTTACCCCAAAATGGTATCACTAAAAATGTCACCTCAGGGCGCAAATAATAAGCTCTCACACAGCCCCAGATCCTGAAAATTTGGGTCTTGAAAAATGGCAACACAAGCAAAAATTTTTTTCTAATTTCTTTTCCACCACAAATTAAAAAAAACTATACATGTTTGCTATCTGCGCAATCGTACTGACCTGGAGAATCTTATTGCCAAGTTAGTTTTACCATATACTGAAAACATGAAAAAAAAAATATAGTCAATAAAATATATAAATAGGTAAATATGCAAAAATACACAGACACAAGAAAAAGACAAATAAAAAAAAAAACATCCACCCAAGACGAAGCAGTTACAAACCTCTTTTAAAAAAAGAGATCAAATATAATTTATAGATTTTATTAACTATATATATATATATATATATATATATATATATATATATATACTTTCAAAAAACGAGGCAGCACTCCATCATTCAGTGTTAGATGTGCAGGATTTTAATCAACCCACTTGTCTGGGCGACGTTTTGGCTCTGAATGAGCCTTTCTCAAGCAGTGGGTGTTACAATGTGATACTAATTTATAGTAGTCCCAACATTAATCACAGCCAATCAAAATACATATTATAAAGTGCATCTTAGTACATGTGCTTCATTCATAGTTGCCAACTTGTCATGACAACATAAGGTGCATCAGTGTAAAGTGCTCTGTGCTACTTTAATATTCGTTACCTATAAAAAGACACCTGTGTAGTCTAGATCACTTATTCTAATATCCCACCATCATAATATTGCATTTGCACTTACATTCGCTGTGGAGGAACCCTTGTACCGCATGGGTTATCTGCATAGCACTTTACAATTCAGAAAGGACATGTACAAATAATGTAAGACATTACAGGGTAACAAACGATTCAACAATTCAAGCAAGGGGAGTGAGGGACCTTCTCAAGAGCTAAGAATCTATAATGAAGTAGGGTTGACACAAAAGGTTAAAAGTGCTTGTATTCTATGGTCCAGCCATCTTTTATTATAAATAAAGACCCCCATACACATTAGACTAAAATTAGCGGGTTGGGCCATCAGACTAATGTTTATGCGGGCCCCTGGCATAAATCTGGCATAACAGTTTTCGGACTGCTAATTCTTTTGTTCTGTATGAGATAAGCTGTCGTCAGAGGAGTATGGTGATGGCTCTCTCATGGAGAACTCGAAAGTGGAAGAGCTCCTGTGTATGGGAGAGTTGGGTGATTGGGTGATAGCTATTGGGTCAAGTGATTGGCAAACCTTTGCTCTACCAACAGCTAAAGTGTATGGGCGTCTTAAAGGGGAATCTGTCACGTTGGATAATGCTATTAACCTGTTTAACCTGTAGGTTAATAGTGTTAGAAGGGTGTTCGGCTGATGCATTGAAAGCATGGCTCCTGTGAGAAAATTAACTTTATTCCTCCCGGGGGCCGCTGGCTTTCAGTCATACAGTCATGTCAGCACAGACATTGGCGTAACGACTACACTCACCACTGCAACCAGGACAGTGAGGGTGAGGCGCCCACCGACTCCAGTCCTTACTTCAACTGGATGTGAATCATCGGACTGGGGGGCGCATGGCAGTGACGTCATGCACTCCCATAACTTGGACGCTGAAGTCAGTGTCATGTCGGACGCTGTTCAGACCAGCTCGTTCGACAGACAGTGGTAATTCCGCTTTTGACCACTATTTGCTCATTGGCGTCGGCTAGATTTTATCTAGCTGTTCCGGGGTTAATTTACCTGATCCTCGGATTGGAAGCTGGGCCATGCCCATTGCCTTTAAATAGTTCTCCTGATCATTGGGCGTCGCCGATTATAGCTTCTGTCTTGTGCGTTGTTATCTCGTTCTGGAGTGGAGAGTTGGTTGTTGGAGATTCGTTGCTGGTGGTGTATTTTCCTTTGTCTTATTTACTCCTTCCTATATTTGTATTTATTTTGCCCTGCACATTTATAGTGTATTCCTGAGTGACTGCGGCGTGGTGTATATTTTCCTTTATCCTTGTCTGTGCTGACTGTGGGTATTGGTGAATTACCTCATCACTGGGTGGTGGGCAGAGGTTTCAGCCTAGGGTTGAAACAGGAGACAGGGTGAGGTTTGAGGCCTGGACATGCACACCATCAGTGTAAACTCCAGGTAGAGGATCAGTCAGGATTTCCCTAGTCTGAGGGAAATTGCAGGGGCCCGGGTTATTAGCTCTCGCTCACCTAGTCTCCCCGTGACATTATAATCGGCCCAACGACAAACAAAACATGTTTGGATCCCATGACTTCCATAACCCGCCAGTTGGACGCGCTGTCCCTACAGGTCACAGAGTTGAGGGGGGCAGTACAGCAACAGGGACTAGAAGTATCTAATGTGCAAGCTGGAGCGACAGGAAGAGTTGCTGAGCCTAAATTCCCTTTGCCTGAAAAATTTGCTGGGGAACGCAGTAAATTTGTTTCTTTTCGTGAAGCTTGCAAACTATATTTCCGTATGCGCCCGATCTCCTCGGGTAATGAGGCTCAGCGTGTGGGCCTGGTGTTGTCATTGTTAAGCGGGGATCCCCAAGCATGGGCGTTTTCTTTGCCATCTGATTCTGCTGCATTTGACTCTGTGGAGAGTTTTTTTTCCTCTCTTGGAAAAATCTACGATGAACCTGACAGAAAAGCTCTAGCAGAATCTAAGATACGCATTATTCGCCAGGGGGAGCGAGTTGCAGAGGATTACTGTTCTGAATTTCGTCGCTGGGCGATCGATACACAATGGAATGATCCAGCATTGCGGAGTCAGTTAATTCATGGGGTTTCTGGAAGGGTTAAAGAAGCCCTTCTGATGTACGAGACTCCTGCTTCTCTAGATTCCGCTATGAGTCTGGTTGTCCGCATTGATCGCCATTTGCGTCAGGGGGAGCATGAGACACCGCCTATGGGAGAGGGTTTAGGTTCACGTGAGGTTGCTGCAGGTGAGCCCACGGAGCCTATGCAAATCGCAGGGGTGTCACATGTGAAGTGTCGAGCCCCTGAGCTCAGGAAGCAGGGAGCCTATTTTTACTGTGGTAAAACTGGTCATTTTATTAACATCTGTCCTCTGCTGTGTAAGAAAAACGCAACGGCGGAAAACTTCTAAGCTAAGAGGGTGTGGAGGAGACCAATCTGAGCTTATGTATATCCTCCATGGTGGTTTCTCAATGCATGCTCCCTGCTAAGGTTTTTATCGCTGGCAGTGAGCTGTCAATTACTGTTTTTGTAGATGGTTCAGCCACAAATCTCATTGTTGAGGAGTTTGCGCGCACAGCAGGTTTTAGGATTGAAAAACTGTCTCATCCTATCCGTGTGGTCACCATCAATGCTGCTCCTCTCTCTCAGGGGGAGATTACTGAATTTGTGGCTGAGGTGAAAATCCACATTGGGGTTCTACATTCCGAGCGGGTTACATGTAAGGTGCTCAGGAATCTTCCTGCTCAGGTGGTTTTGGGTTTTCCTTGGTTGTCTATGCACAACCCGGTAATTGACTGGAAAACTCAGGACATAATTCAGTGGAGCGAGTTCTGCCAGGAGAATTGCCTGGCCACATGTGTGGCTGCGGTGACTTCAAGCGTTCCGGAGTCACTTTTTTATTTTGTGGATGTGTTCTCTGAGAAGGGTTGTTCAGAGTTGCCGCCACATCGTCCCTATGACTGTTCTATCAGGTTTAAACCAGGGGCCAAGTTGCCTAAAGCAAGGATATTTAACATCTCCGGTCCGGAGAGACAAGCGTTAAAAGATTTTATTGCTGAAAGCTTGAGCAAAGGGCACATCAGGCTGTCATCCTCGCCAGTGGCAGCAGGGTTCTTCTTCGTGAAGAAGGAAGATGGCGGATTACGCCCGTGTTTGGATTTCAAGGAGTTGAACCAGATTACGGTTCGTGATCCATACCCTATGCCACTGATACCAGATTTGTTCAACCAGGTGGCGGGTGCTAAGTGGTTTACCAAGCTTGACCTCAGGGGGGCGTACAACCTCATAAGAGTCCGTCAAGGTGATGAGTGGAAGACGGCTTTTAATACCCCTGAGGGTCATTTTGAAAATTTGGTGATGCCATTTGGGTTGACTAACGCACCAGCAGTGTTCCAACATTTCATCAATGATGTGTTCTCGCATGTTTTGAGGAAATTCGTTATCGTGTACCTAGATGACATTCTCATATATTCTTGTGACCCTGATGCTCATTTAGATCATGTCAGGCAGGTGTTACAGCTTCTCAGAGAGAATAAGCTGTATGCTAAACTTGAGAAATGTGTATTTTTTGTTCAGGAGTTGCCTTTCTTGGGTTATATTGTGTCTGCTTCTGGTTTTAAAATGGACGCCGCTAAGGTGCAAGCGGTGCTGCCTTGGGAACGTCCTGATAACCTGAAAGCACTTCAGCGGTTCCTTGGGTTTTCTAACTACTATAGGAAATTTATCAAGGATTTTTCCATCATTGCTAAACCGCTAACTGACATGACTAAAAAGGGTACCAATTTCTCCGTTTGGCCTGAGGCTGCTGTGCGCGCATTTGAATTTCTTAAGAACAGTTTTGTTTCAGCCCCCATTCTTGTGCAGCCAGACGTATCGAAACCTTTTGTTGTGGAAGTTGATGCGTCGGAGGTTGGTGTGGGGGCGGTACTATCTCAAGGCTCATCTTTGAGTGGTTTGCGTCCGGGCGCCTATTTCTCCAAGAAACTGTCGTCCGCCGAACGTAACTACGATATCGGCAACAGGGAGTTGTTGGCTATTAAGTTGGCCTTTGAGGAATGGCGACACTTCTTGGAGGGGTCGGTACATCAGGTTACTGTTATTACCGATCATAAGAATCTGCTGTATATGGAGTCAGCCAAGCGTCTGTCCCCCAGGCAGGCTCACTGGGCATTGTTTTTCACGCGGTTCAATTTCGTTGTCACTTACAGACCGGGGTCTAAAAACACTAAGGCGGATGCTCTGTCCAGGTGTTTTTCGGGGGGAGAACCTCGGGAGGATCCAGTACCCATCCTCCAAAAGGGTGTTGTGGTTTCGGCTCTCACTACCGAGGTTGAGGCTGAGATTGCCGAGGCTCAGGAGGAGGTACCATCTGAGCTTCCCATCAACAAATCTTTTGTACCGCTTCATCTCCGCTTAAAGGTTTTGGCGGAGCATCATGATGCTGTCCTGGCTGGCCACCCAGGGGTTAGAGGTACCTTGGAGTTGGTGTCACGTCGGTTTTGGTGGCCCAAGATCCGACAGGACGTGGTCTCATACGTGTCAGCTTGTACCACGTGCGCTAGGGCTAAGACGTCCTGCTCCCGTCCTGTTGGCACACTACTTCCTCTTGAAGTACCTAGTAAGCCATGGACGGAAATCTCCATGGATTTCATCACTGATTTGCCCTCATCAGCTGGGAACACTGTCATTTTGGTGATTGTTGATTGGCTCTCAAAAATGTAGCACTTTATGTCTTTGCCTTCGTTGCCTAACGCTAAGACTCTGGCTCAGGTATTTGTGCAGGAGGTGGTCAGACTTCATGGGGTTCCGTCTGACATCGTGTCTGATAGGGGGTCTCAGTTTGTGGCCAAATTTTGGAAAGCATTTTGCTCACGGCTGGGGATCAAGTTGTCTCATTGTTCGGCGTTCCATCCTCAGTCAAATGGTCAGACTGAGCGTATGAACCAAAATTTGGAACAGTACCTACGCTGCTTTGTCTCTGATAACCAGGAGGAGTGGTCTACCTTTCTTCCTTTGGCTGAGTTTGCCATCAATAATCACCGCCAGGAGTCGTCTGGGGAGTCTCCGTTTTTTTGTGTTTACGGGCTACATCCTCAATTTTGTACCTTGAGTCAGAGGGGCTCTTCCTGCGTTCCGGAGGAGGATCAGTTAGGAGCACAATTGTCATAAGTCTGGAGGAGAGTTAAACAGCGCCTGTTGAGTGTGGGTGCTAGGTACAAACGTGTGGCTGACAGTAGGCGTGTGCCAGGTCCGGACCTGAGTGTGGATGACTGGGTGTGGTTATCCACAAAAAACATAAGACTCAAAATACCGTCCCTTAAATTGGGTCCACGGTTTATTGGTCCATTTAGGGTCACCGCCGTCATTAACCCATTGGAGCTCCCTACGGTGTATAAGATACGCAACGTGTTCCACAGGTCTCTTCTAAAGAAGGTTGTGGGTTCTGTGGACGTGGCGCCTATGCCACCTCCAGTCTTGGTGGATGGTAATTTGGAGTTTGAAGTCTCCAAGGTGGTTGACTCTCATGTAGTGCGTCACACTTTACAGTACTTGGTACACTGGCGTGGTTATGGGCCTGAGGAGAGGTCCTGGGTACCAGCCTCAGACATTCATGCGGATCGACTGGTCAGGTTTTTTCATCGTCGCCATCCGGACAAGCCGGGTCCTATAAGCCGTGAGGGCCCTGGGGTCCCTCGTAGAAGGCGGCGTACTGTCATGTCGGACGCTGTTCAGACCAGGTCGTTCGACAGACAGCGGTAATTCCGATTTTGACCACTATATGCTCATTGGCGTCGGCTAGATTTTATCTAGCTGTTCTGGGGTTAATTTACCTGATCCTCGGATTGGAAGCTGGGCCATGCCCATTGCCTTTAAATAGTTCTCCTGATCATTGGGCGTCGCCGATTATAGCTTCTGTCTTGTGCGTTGTTATCTCGGTCTGGAGTGGAGAGTTGGTTGTTGGAGATTCGTTGCTGGTGGTGTATTTTCCTTTGTCTTATTTACTCCTTCCTATATTTGTATTTATTTTGCCCTGCACATTTATAGTGTATTCCTGAGTGACTGCGGCGTGGTGTATATTTTCCTTTATCCTTGTCTGTGCTAACTGTGGGTATTGGTGAATTACCTCATCACTGGGTGGTGGGCGGAGGTTTCAGCCTAGGGTTGAAACAGGAGACAGGGTGAGGTTTGAGGCCTGGACATGCACACCATCAGTGTAAACTCCAGGTAGAGGGTCAGTCAGGATTTCCCTAGTCTGAGGGAAATTGCAGGGGCCCGGGTTATTAGCTCTCGCTCACCTAGTCTCCCCGTGACAGTCAGTTGCTGGCGGGGTAGTGGAAGGAAGGTGAGTATGAGCGTTTATTTATTTATTTTACTATGCATTGAACAACAGCGGCGCCTTCACAATGAGGGACATATACCAGGATGGGGAACATATACCAGGATGAGTGACATATACCAAGATTGAGGACATATACCAAGATGGAGAACATATACCAGAATGGGGCATAGGATAAGGGACATATGCAAGGATGGGGCCCAAGATGAAGAACATATACCATGATTGGTGAAAGGATGAGGGACATATACGTGGATGGAGCCCAGTATGGGGGACATATACCTGGATGGAGCCCAATATGGATGACATATATCAGGATGGGGAACATATACCAAGATATACTTATACAAGTAAGGGGGACATATACACCAGGATGAGGGACGTATACCAGGTTGAGAGATATATATACCAGGGTGGGAGACATATATAACAGGATGGAGTACATATACCAGAATGAGCAACATATACCAGGATGGGAGACATATATATCAGGATATATCAGGATGGGGGACATATACAAACATGATAGACATATACCAGGATAGGAGACATATATAGCAGGATGGTGAACATATACTGTACGAAGATGTGGGACATATACCAGGATGGGAGAAATATATACCAGGAGGAGGGATATATACCAGGATGGGGGAGAGGGGTATATACAAGGTTTACTACATCATGGATGAAGGGAGGACATATACCATGATTACGACATAATGTGGGGGCGACTTTTATGTCCTTATAGGAGTTAGAACACTAAAGGGGCCCGTACATTATTATTATTATTTATATAGCACCATTGATTCAATGGTGCTGTACATGAGACGGGGTTACATACAAAATACAGATATCACTTACAGTAAACAAACTAACAATCACAGACTGATACAGAGGGGAGATGACCCTGCCCTTGTGGGCTTACATTCTACATGATGGTGGGGAAAGAGACAGTAGGTTGGGAGTTTGCAGCAGCTCTGGTGTTGGTGAGGCGGTAGCTCAGGTAGAGGTGAGGAAGCAGCGGGGTCATTGCAGGCTGTAAGCTTTCCTGAAGAGGTGGGTTTTCAGATTCCGTCTGAAGGATCTGAATGTGGTTGATAGTCGGATGTGTTGGTGCAAAGAATTCCAGAGGATGGGGGATATTCAGTTGAAGTCTTGGAGAAGGTTGGTGTCAGGACTCTGAACATTTTTTACCTTTTGTGCATTACTGCCCTTTTCCAACATGGCGTCTTTGGTCTCATGTGCACTTGTCTTCCTGCTATAAAACTCCACCCCTGCCTTCAGTCTGTGCTAGATTATTCTGCTTTGAATCCAGCTCCTGAATACTCCCTGGCCTTGCACCTGCACCTGCTCCTGTGAACCTGTGTTGGAAATCCTGCCACTCTGCTCTGAGTTCCTGCTGCATACACCAGTGTTCAGTAATCCTCCTTCATCTGCTGCTCGTGTTACTTCCATCTGCATTTGTTGGACATGTAAGCTGTTTGCTGCTCTGCAAAACCTGAGACTATTAACCAGGCCTCCCTGGTTGAGCTAAGATATGATTTGAACTGCCTTATAGCATATCTATCTGTGTCTGGACTAGTCAAGGATCTATTCGTGTCAAGTTTCCTCAAGAATAACTGTGCTTCATAGACTTTCTGTTTGTTTGCATCTACCTCTGAAGTTTCCTATTGACTGCTAAGCTGCGTTTATTATTTGCACCAAGTGTTGTGGACTTGAGTTTCTCTCTGCACCTGTTTGAATCACTGTGTGATAATATAAACTTTACCACTTATAAAACTGTGTCCTGTTGTCTTGTTCCATGCAAAGAGTCTCCTGAATTATCCCCTATAATTATTACAGGATAATCTAGCCATAAAAAAAGGACACTGCTGGAACAATGACTGCAGAGAGAGCAGATTAGAGCAGGTGTTTTCCATAATTAGATCACTGCAGAAAGATGTGGAAGGTCTTCAAAAGAAGTTTGGAAGCTTTGAACACAATCAACAAGTGTTTGGACAGACTTTGCAGGACTTAAGCAATCGCATGGCAGCCCAGGAAAACAAACTTGCTGGCATAGAGTCCCAGTATGGACGGGCTTTTCAGGACATAAGCACGCAAATAGCTGCACAAGTGACTTTACCCTCTGGGCAACCGCCACCAGCTAGCCCACCTAAGTTGCCCCCATTCAGATTTAATGGTGATCGCGACAAATTTCGTGGCTTTGTGAATCAATGTATGCTATATTTTGATGTGCATGCTGACCGTTTTCCTACTGATAGAGCCAAAGTATTGTGTGTAATAATGCTACTGACCTCACGAGCGCTCGCCTGGGCGAATCCGATGATTGAGTCTCGTGACCTACGGTTAAATGACTTGGATGATTTCTTGGCCGCTATGGCATTAATGTTTAATGACCCTAATCGCCGTGCAACCGCTGAATCTGCTTTGTTGTCTTTACGCCAGGCTAAACGTTCTGTTATTGAGTATGCCACTGAATTCAGGAGATTGGCTGTAGATACCAATTGGGACAGTTATGCACAATTGCCTATTTTTAAAAGGGGTCTGTCTAGTATTATAAAAGATGAACTAGCTCGCTCGGAGTCACCACAAGAACTAGAGACATTTATACAGCATTGTGTGCGCATAGACATTCGCCTTACTGAGCGTAAGCAGGAGAAATTTGCTGCATATAACTGTATTTCTAACTTTTCCCTTCCTTCCAAAGAGCCTGCAGGTAAAACATCTCGGGACGTGGAGGAGGTGCCCATGCAAATTGATTCCGTTCAGAGACGCGAGATCAATGAGCGCCTGGAGCATCGCCTTTGTGAAAGTCTATGTTTCTACTGCGGCCAGTCTGACCACTTCTTGATCAATTGTCCTAAGTGTCCTAGACGGCCTAACAAGGTGCTAGCAGCAATAGGGGAGTATGACAACTGTGATGATGAATCTGACATCTCTGAATGTAGCCTGCCTTTAAATGCTGTATTCCATTCACTTTCTATGACTTCACCCCCCAAGGAGCTGAAGGAAAAGAACTCTCACTGTTCTCTCCCTATTAAGATCCTGTGTTCAGGACAGTGGATTTCCAGTTCAGCTATGATTGACTCTGGTGCAGGTGGCAATTTCATGGATATCGCATTTGCCAAGGAACATGGTATTAAAATTCAGCAAAGAGCCTCTCCAATTACCATGGAAACAGTGGATGGGTCACCTTTAATCTCTGGGCTTGTGGATCAGGAGACCGTACCCCTTGAAATTTTGTTGGAGCCTAATCATCAGGAGCAACTTTCTTTCTTGCTAATTTCTTCTCCTCATTTTCCTGTGATTTTAGGCATTCCTTGGCTGCGTTCTCAGAACCCAATTATCAACTGGGAGACAAAGGAGATTATCTTTCCAACAAGGAGCAACTCAGCGTTAACAGAAGCTGTCCCTGAGTCCACAGCTACGGAACCACATGTACAGGTATTTTCTTTACCTCCAGCATATAAAGAGTTCTCTGACCTCTGTGACAAGAAGAATGCAGATCAGCTTCCTCCACACAGGCATTATGACTGTTCCATTGAGTTGCTTCCTGGGGCAGATATTCCTTTTGGTCACGTATACCATTTGGCGGCACCTGAGCTTCAAGCCTTAAAGGAGTATATTGCTGAAAATCTGGCCAAAGGCTTCATACGTCCTTCTTCCTCACCAGCAGGGGCACCCATTTTTTTTGTAAAGAAGAAGGATGGGACCCTGAGACCCTGTGTTGACTATCGGGAACTCAATAAGGTAACCGTACGAAACTGTTACCCTTTGCCTCTGATTCCCGAATTACTGGAAAGAGTCCGCCATGCTAAGGTGTTCTCTAAGCTGGATCTTCGTGGGGCTTATAATTTGGTGCGTATTCGTCCAGGGGATGAGTGGAAGACAGCATTCAGATGCCAGTATGGACACTTTGAATCTCTTGTGTTGCCCTTCGGGCTTTGTAACACCCCTGCAGCATTTCAACACCTTGTTAATGACATCTTCAGAGATTTGTTGGACCACTTTGTGGTGATCTATTTGGACGATATACTAATCTTTTCTGACCCTCTACAGGAACATGAAGAATATGTCAAAACTGTTTTAAGACGTCTGAAAGAGAACCAACTGTATATCAAGCCGGAGAAATGCGAGTTCCATCGTTCTGAGATACAGTTCTTGGGTTATATCATCTCTCCCCAGGGGCTGAACATGGAATCTGGTAAGATTCAGGCTATCCTTGACTGGCCGGCACCCAAGAACGTTAAGGAGGTCCAACGTTTTATTGGTTTTGCAAATTTCTACAGACGCTTCATTCGAAATTTTTCAAATTTTTCTGATATTGTCCGTCCCATTACTTCCTTGACAAAGAAGGAAAAGCCCTTTAAGTGGTCATCACAGGCTCAAGAAGCTTTTGATCGGCTGAAGATCTGTTTCACATCAGCACCGCTGTTGATACACCCAGATCCAACACATCCTTTCATTGTGGAGGTGGACGCTTCTGATAATGCTTTGGGGGCTATTCTCTCCCAAAGAACTGGAGAGAAGGGTCTGCTACATCCTTGTGCTTTCTTTTCCCGTAGACTAACCTCAGCAGAGAAGAATTAGGACGTGGGAGACAAGGAATTGCTGGCTATTATTGCGGCTTTCAAAGAATGGAGGCATCATCTGCAAGGAGCTGCACAACAGATCATAGTGCTAACTGACCATCGCAATCTAGAGTTCCTTAGATCCGCTAGATGTCTTTCTCCTCGTCAGGCTCATTGAAACTTATTCTTAAATCAATTTAACTTTGTTATCTCGTACCATTAAGGTTCTCGTAATGGGAAGGCTGATGCTTTATCCCGAATCCATGCTGCGGATTCCGTACCTGGAGCCCCGTCCAAGACCATTCTATCTGATGCCAATTTCATTGGAGTTATCCACGATCAGGACTTGTGGAAGGACTGCAGGGAGGCATATGAAGTGTTATGATCTGGTGACCTTGGAGCCGCATGAGAGACTTTCTCAGGAGTAGGTGGTACCTGTACTGACCGCAAACCCTAAACTAACACCGCAACTAGAAGTAGCCGTGGGATGTACCTAACACGTCCTAGACACCTCGACATAGCCCCAAGACAACTGCACTACCACCAACAACCACTGGAGGGAGCCCAAGAGCAGAATTCACAACAATGAAGGTGATGTATTTCTGGCCAACCCACCTGTGGATATTAATCTTGTCTTTAAGGGTGGCATGTGGTTCAGAGATCGACGTATCTATGTCCCGGAGGTCGTCCGTCTGCAGATCCTCAAGTTGGTACATGACTCCAAGTTGGCTGGTCACAGGGGGGTACAGAAGACACAAGAGTTCCTGAGCCGATTCTTCTGGTGGCCAACTTGCCTGAAGGATACCAAGTACTATGTTCTCTCTTGCGAGGTATGTGCCCGTTACAAGACTCCTCATGTGGCACCTACGGGTCTTCTACAACCATTACCTGTTCCATTCCGCCCTTGGGGGTCTATATCAAAGGACTTTATTGTGGAGCTGCCTACATCGGGGGGCATGAATACAATCATGGTGGTAGTTGATCTCCTGACTAAAGCTGCTCATTTTGTTCCGTGCACCGGCCTCCCCTCAGCTAAAGATACAGTGAACTTGGTTATACAGAATGTCTTTCAGTTGCATGGGGTGCCGGATGAGATCATCTCTGACCGTGGAGTACAGTTAACTTCAAGATTCTGGAAGGGGTTTTGCTCTGCACTCAATATTAATGTCTGTCTCTCTTCTGCTTACCATCCCCAGACAAATGGTCAGACAGAGCGTACCAACCAGACGCTGGAACAATATCTAAGATGCTATGTCAGCCATCTCCAGGATTATTGGTTGGAGTTGTTGCCGTTAGCTGAATTTAAAAATATAATAATTCTCAGAGCGCCTCCACTAAATTTACACCTTTCTTTGCCAATCTGGGTTATCATCCGTGTATTTTACCTAGGTCTCCAATTAATTCTCCGGTTCCAGCAGTGGAGGAAAGGCTGACTGCGATGAGACAAAATCTGGAGGTTCTGAAGGAATCCCTGACCACGGCTTAAGAACGTTATAAGAGGAGGAAGTTGCTGCCCCCCCCCCCCGGCTGGCGCCGCAGTGGTCTCCCGGCTCCCATAAGTAGCCTTCAGCTCCGCCAGTCCTGCAGGCTCCAGCCGGTATTCATCCGGGTCCCGGAGGCCCCCCGCACAACAGGGTCAAACTGAGCGGAGGAGGGGGGGCTAGTGAGCGATCCCCCAACCGCCTGGGCTATCTGTGAGAGGGTCTCGACAGTGACATTAAGGCCCGCTGCCTTCCCTGACTGGGCGCTACAGAGCTGTCTGGGACCTGAGTCGGGACGGTGGACCGACCCCTGCTGAGGCTCCCCTGACTTAGTCTGGCTATTTACCATCATACCAACCCTCCCATTGCAGTTGATATTTATCTCTGACAATCCTCCGCCACGCCTCCACCCCAAATAGGCCCAGCTTATAATACACCTTAAGACTCTTGTAATGCTTTAAAGTGCCCCCCTATATCCGCTAGGGGTCGCTCTGCAATATGCCCTCCTTCTGACCCTCTTCCCTTGAAAAGGAAAAGCACCACGGAGCCCCTTTCCTACTCAACTCGCCCTCATGCCTAAAGCACGCAGAGCTAGCTCAAAACAACCCAGCAACAGATTTGCCGCTTTAACAGATCTGGACGGCGATATGTCCTCGGGCCCCCTCTCCCAGTCAGAATCCTCTAATTCGTCTATACCTGAGGGTGCGGACTCTGAAATGATTCCAGCTTTAACAACCAAGATCCCTAATACTTCAACCTCAGATCAATCTGCCTTACTATCACAGTTTCAATCAATCTTACACTCCGAATTACTCAAAATGTCAGAAAAATTGACCAAGGATTTAACTAAGGAGATCAGAGAACTTGGTTCCCGTACCTCTGACCTGGAAGACAAAATGGACGCTACCCACTCAACCCTTGCTACTCACGAGAAAGACATCGAGATGCTACATGACGAAATTCACACCCTTAACAACAGACTTGAGGATTTCGAAAATCGAGCCCGCAGGTGCAACATCAGAATCAGGGGCATACCCGAAACAATCACCGATCTCCAGTCCACGGCGACGGCTCTCTTTCAGGAACTATCACCAGGAATCCCTATAGAACGCCTAGAAATGGACCGAATTCATAGAGTCCTGAGCAAACGCAAACCGGAAGGTCCACCAAGGGATATCATCCTTAAATTACATCATTACAAAACCAAGGAACAGCTCTTACAAGCAGCTAGAAATTCGTCACCGCTGGTATTTCAAGGCCACTCATATGAGCTGTTCTCCGACTTGGCCCCCTCTACCATCGCCAAAAGACGTGCTATGAAACCATACCTGGAGGTCCTACGCTCCAATAATATCAAGTACCGCTGGGGCTTCCCATTTAAACTGATCTTCTCTCATCTCGATATGGTCCATACAGTTCTCTCCCCTGAAGGAGCGAGCCGCTGCTTGTCTAAACTACAACTCATGGACCTCCCATCATCCCCCCCACCTTCTTCCTCGAGGCCCCAACCTGCGACCCTCCGTCCCAGACCACGTGATCCTCCGGCTCCCCCATGACGTGCTGGATATCCACTAATTTTAGCTCGTGCCTATACTACTCCACAGGCTTCTCTTCAGGACCATCTCATAGCGTAGTCCCGGATACAACACGCTATACCTTATAATGTTCATTGGAACAAACAGTTCATATGTGTTTTTTTTTTTTCAGTATATTGTTACAGGCGTTCTTGGAGCGTTCAGCTCCACTACCTACCCTACAGAAGCCGTTGCAGCTCCCGCTTCAACCGAACTTCCAGACTGTCAACGCCATTTGACTTGCTCTTCACTTCAGACAAGTGACTATGTTTATTACACGAGTTTTCACAGTGCTCTTCTTTGTTTTGTTTTTTTTTCTCTTTTCTCCTCTTTATAACGTGTTAAGTTGTAGAATTTTATCAGGCCTTTTAAATGGGCAGCCAGGTTTCAATTATCTCACTAGACCATATCAAGTCGTTAATTAACTATGTTTAATATAATGGTTATTTTCAGGTCTCGCATTACGCCCCCTATCCCTAATTCCCACGGCGCTATGAAAAGCCCACTCCTAGCCTGCGAAATTGAATTTCCAGTTTAACTTAACCCACTACCTAGCTTTCACTCCCGTTCTTCACTACATTTAAATATGTTTCATTGCGCCCCCTAGCGGACCCTCATGACCCCACAGTGTCCTTGTACACTGATGCTTCGCACTATGTGCTTAGCCAACAACAGAAAGGAGTTCTTCCTACCCTGTCCTAATCATAGTTATTGTTCAACCTACCCTCCCTTCCATCCATACTACTCGCCCGAGTACACTCTACCAATTTGGTCCACCTAACAATAATTTCTCTAACTCTGCCAACGACCCAAAACTTACTGCCAACATATGCAAATTCAACAACCATTTATCATGCCATTAAAGATCCTATCACACAATGTGAGGGGCCTAAATTCCCCTCACAAACGCACTAAGGCCTTTCGTTATTATAGATCCCAACATGCAGACGTGGTTTGCCTCCAAGAGACGCACTTCTCAACCAGTTCCTACCCCAAATTTATGTCCACTTCTTATCCACTTTTCTACATGGCGAACGCCCCAAATAAAACCAAAGGAGTCGCGGTCTGTTTTAAAAAATCTGTCCCCTTCGTTTTTAAGTTGTCAGTAGCTGATAAGGAAGGACGCTATATCATGGTGACAGGTTCGATATCAGATGAACTGGTCACTTTTGTCTCCTATTATGCTCCCAACTCCCACCAAGCTGCCTTCTTTTCCCAGTTATTGGAATTAGTCTCCGAACATGCCCAAGGCACCACAATACTATGTGGAGACTCCAATTGCATACTGAAAGCTAGCCTCGATAAATCCTCAAACCCCCATTCCTCTAATCCCCCGCAGCCTTACCCTTCTGCGGATTCAACCGCTCTTAATAAGCTTCTCGCACAACACCACTGGGTGGACTTATGGAGGGAGATCCACCCCTCCAATAGAGACTACACGTACTTCTCCGCACGCCACTTAGTGTACACTAGAATCGACCACATATTCGCTAACCCATCCTTTCTCCCAAACATCTCTAACATATCCATTCTTTCTACACCCTGGTCGGATCACTCCCCAAATCTCCTTACATGCTCGACGCTCCACCCACGGCCCCGTTCATTCAACTGGACTCTGAATGACTCACTGCTCTCCTATCCCGATATTTCTCAAAGGCTGAAAAATCACATTGACGATTATTTCTCCTTGAATCAACATTCAGCTTCATCGCCAATCTCCCTTTGGGAAGCACATAAAGCTGTGCTAAAAGGTCTCTGCATTCAAGAGGCCTCTCGCAAGAAAAAAGACAGGAACGCGAAGATAGCTGAACTGGAGGGCAGGGTGTTAGCCTTAGAGTCTCAGATGAAAAATAACCCTTCACCAACTACGTATCGCGACCTTCTCCATGCTCGCACTGAATTAGATCTCAGTCTCTCTGAGATAGCAGACCGGCCATACGATGGTCACAGCAACGCTTCTATGCTCTCAATAATAAAAATAACTCTAATTTAGCCCGACGCTTAAAATGCCTACCCTTACCCAGGCCCCCTATTCGAATACGTACACCTACAGGTATCACATCTAACCCACAACAAATTTCCCACTTCTTCCAACAAAAACTCAAACAGCTGTACAGGGCCCCAACTACCTCGAACTCAGAAACGATAGAGAAATTTTTAGATTCTATTCCCCTTCCGGCTCTCGGCTCTGATTTGATTGAACTCCTCAACCAACCCGTAACGTCAAGTGAAATTGAACTAGCCATTCAACAACTGAAAACCAACAAAAAACCTGGCCCCGATGGTTTTACGGCCCTCTATTACAAGAAATATGCTCCAATTCTGATCCCCCACCTCACTAATTATTTCAACTCCCTGAGAGAAGGTAATAAGCCAGGTGCAGCTTCTCTAATTGCAGCAATATCTATGATACCTAAACCCAATACAGACCACCTACTCTGGTCTAACTATAGACCAATATCCCTTATCAACATAGATCTCAAAATTTTAGCCAAAATACTATCCCAAAGACTGAACTCTGGCCTTGGTACCCTAATCTACAAAGATCAAGTGGGTTTTGTCCCTCGGAGACAAGCTTCAGACAACGTACGGAGGGTCTCCCATCTGCTGCACCTCTGCAAACATCGTGACATACCAAGTATGCTACTGTCATTAGACTTCAAGAAAGCCTTTGACTCTATCTCATGGCCATATTTGTTTGCTGTGCTGCGGAGATGGAAGTTTCCCGATCACTTTCTTTCTTGGATTCACGCCCTTTATAGCTCCCCTTCGGCCTACGTACGTTACAATGGCTTTTCCTCCACATACTTCCCTATTGGTAGGGGGACGAGGCAGGGATGTCCCCTTTCACCCCTGTTGTTTCTTTTGGCGCTTGAACCTTTAGCTATTCATATGCGCCTTAATTCTGAGATTCAGGGAGTGGAAGTGGCGTCAGTTTCTCACAAACTTCTGTTATTTGCTGACGACATGCTATTACTTTTGTCGTTCCCTAAGACATCTTTGCCGGCCCTCTTACTTACTCTAGAAAGCTTCGAAACTATATCAGGCCTCCATTTAAACACCAGCAAATCCTACGCTATAAACATATCCCTTTCGCGACCTACTGTATCATTTCTTCAACACAACTTTCCGTTCCAATGGGCCACTGACCACCTGGACTATTTGGGGATTAAACTAACAGCTAACCTAGACTCCCTTTATGCGGCTAATTATCCTCCTATGCTTCGGAAACTTCGCCTCCTGCTCCAATCATGGGAGAAATTGCATCTCTCTTGGTTGGGCCGTGTACGTGCGCTAAAAATGACAATCCTCCCCAAACTGCTCTATTTATTTCGCGTTCTGCCTGTACCTATCCCCTCACACTTTCTCAAAATGGCCCAAAGATCTATAGACACCTTCGTATGGAGGGGAGGCATCCCGAGGGTTAACAAGGCTACTTTATACTGTCACCGCCTGAAAGGGGGTTTGGGAGTCCCCAACCTTTTGAAATATTACCGCGCAGCACAATTAGGCCAACTGACTTTATACCATGCTTATAACGAACCCCCATTATGGCTATCCCTGGAAGCATTCGAAATGCAACCTTGTACGCTTGACACAGTACTATGGATCCTCCCAATTCAACGCAAACACATCTCGAACCCCATTATAAAGCATTCTCTTACAATCTGGGACACTCTAAAATGTTCCTCACAACTGATCTCACCCTTTTTACCCCTAGCTCCCATTTGGGGTAATACCCTATTCCCCCCAGGCGTGGGATCTATCAAAAGTTTTTATAGATGGATCGAAGCCGGCATAACTAAGGTTCACCAACTGTTCAATATCGACGGGATAATCCCATTCCCGGCCTTACAGGAAAAATACCACTTCCCCCCCGGAGAAATCTTTCGTTACTTACAATTAAAGAATTTTGTCAACTCCTTATTAAAAAATTCTACCCCTCCTTACTCCATGACCCCATTTGAACAAAAGTGTCGCCAAAACCCACATGCCTCGGGGATTATTTCTCTCCTCTACTCATACATTAATGCCCCTTCCCATAGGCATAGTTTGAAATATACCGTTCGTTGGGAGTCGGACATCGGATCTACCCTGACTGATTCAGAATGGTCTCAAATTTGGTCCTCTTCTACTGGAGGAATGTTAAATACACTCATGCTGGAAACCAACTACAAAGTGCTATCCCGATGGTATCTGACCCCTGCTAGAATAGCTAAAGCTGTGGCTAACTACTCCCCAATTTGCTTCAGGGGATGCAATTCTACAGGAGACATGTTCCACATATGGTGGCTTTGCCCGATTGTCAGAAGGTTTTGGATTAGGATATACCATTTGGTTTTTTCCATAGCGAACATCAACCTTAAAAAAAACCCATGGGAGGCGCTACTCAACAAACGCATCCCCAATATCCCTAATCATACCCGATCCCTTATCTCATTTATATTTTTGGCAGCAAAACAAATCATTGCTTTGGCATGGAAAAAAACAAACTTAGACTTTTCCGCGGTCAAAACACGCCTCACCTGGTACATGATCAACGAGAAATTGTCGGCTATTTTAATGGACAAAGTTGGCAAATTCGAGAAAATATGGCTCCCCTGGGCGGAATACACCAACCATACCCCTTTTGCCACATCGGTACTATACCTAACTAACTACACCCAGTCGGATTCAGAATAACCTACCATACCCCTCAGACGCTATACACCCCTTCACTCGGGCTCCCCTCCCCTACTCCCCCTTCCCTTTACTTTGGTTAGGTTGTATGATTGCATGTCAGTTAACCACATGCATTATTGTTCAGATTGTATGCAAAGACTTATTCTGATTTTTTTTTTTTTTTATTACCTTAATTATCTCTTATATGTAAACCGAAAACTTTCAATAAAAATTTATTGTTTAAAAAAAAAAAGAACGTTATAAGAGATCGGCTGATAGATTCCGTAAACCTGCACCCATGTTCAAGGTAGGAGATTCGGTGTGGTTAGCAACTAAGAATCTGAAGTTAAACAATCCTTCACAAAAACTTGGACAGAAATTCATTGGCCCTTTCAAGATCAACGGTATTGTGAGCTCTGTGGCCTGCCGGCTGAAGCTACCTAGGACAATGAAGGTACACCCAGTTTTTCATGTATCTTTACTAAAGCCTGTATCTCCTAATACCTTCCAGGGACGTGTTGTGCCTCCTCCGCAGCCTGTGTTGATTGATGGGCAAGAACAATTTGTGGTGAAGGAAATTATTGATTCCAGGATTCGCAGAAATCGGCTCCAATATCTGATAAGATGGCAGGGATATCCCCCTGAGGAAGACTCTTGGGAACCTGTGGAAAACATCAATGCCCAACAGAAGATTTCTCGTTTTCATCAGAGATTCCCTGAGAAACCAGGTCCAGGATCGTCCTGAGGCCGCTTCTAAGGAGGGAGTAATGTCAGGACTCTGAACATTTTTTACCTTTTGTGCATTACTGCCCTTTTCCAACATGGCGTCTTTGGTCTCATGTGCACTTGTCTTCCTGCTATAAAACTCCACCCCAGCCTTCAGTCTGTGCTAGATTATTCTGCTTTGCATCCAGCTCCTTATTACTCCCTGGCCTTGCACCTGCACCTGCTCCTGTGAACCTGTGTTGGAGATCCTGCCACTCTGCTCTGAGTTCCTGCTGCATACACCAGTGTTCAGTAATCCTCCTATATCTGCTGCTCGTGTTACTTCCATCTGCATTTGTTGGACATGTAAGCTGTTTGCTGCTCTGCAAAACCTGAGACTATTAACCAGGCCTCCCTGGTTGAGCTAAGATATGATTTGAACTGCCTTATAGCATATCTATCTGTGTCTGGACTAGTCAAGGATCTATTCGTGTCAAGTTTCCTCAAGAATAACTGTGCTTCATAGACTTTCTGTTTGTTTGCATCTACCTCTGAAGTTTCCTATTGACTGTTAAGCTGCGTTTATTATTTGCACCAAGTGTTGTGGACTTGAGTTTCTCTCTGCACCTGTTTGAATCACTGTGTGATAATATAAACTTTACCACTTATAAAACTGTGTCCTGTTGTCTTGTTCCACGCAAAGAGTCTCCTGAATTATCCCCTATAATTATTACAGTTGGGTGAGGAGCGAATAAGTGTGGAGGAGAGAAGGAGGTCTTGGGAGGACCACAGATTACGTGAGGGAAGATATCGGGAGATTAGTTCAGAGATATATGGAGGATACAGGTTCATAGATTGCCTTGTAGGTCAGTATTAGTAATTTGAAGTGGATACGCTGAGGGAATGGGAGCCAGTGAAGAGATTTGCAGAGGAAAGAAGCTGAGGAGTAGCGAGGAGAGAGATGAATTAGTCGGGCAGCAGAGTTAAGGATGGATTGGAGAGGTGCGAGGATGTTAGCAGGGAGGCCACAGAAAAGGATGTTGCAGTAGTCGAGGCGTGAGATGATGAGGGCAGGCACAAGCATTTTAGTAGATTGACGGTTGAGGAAAGGACGGATTATGGAAATATTTTTCAGCTGGAGGAGACAGGAGGTGGAAAGAGCTTGGATGTGCAGTTTGAAGTACAGGGCAGAATCAAGGGTTACTCCAAGGCAGCAGACTTCTGGTATGGGGGAAAGTGTGATGTTGCTAATTGTGATAGATAGGTCAAGTAAGGAAGATCTGTGAGATGGAGGAAAGATGATAAGTTCAGATTTGTCCACATTGAGTTTGAGGAAGTGAGAGGAGAATAAGGAGGATATGGCTGATAGACACTTCGGGATTCTGGACAGCAGAGAGGACGTCTGGGCCAGAGAGAGAGATCTGAGTGTCATCAGCATAAAGGTGGTACTGGAATCCATGGAACTTTATGAGTTGCCCCAGGCCAAGTGTATAGATTGAGAACAGTAGAGGTCCTAGAACAGATCCTTGGGGGACTCCAACAGACAGATGGCGAGATGAGGAGGTAGCGGTTGGGTCGAGGGTTGGCTTTTTAAGGATAGGCGTGATTGTGGCATGTTTGAAAGCAGAAGGGAAGGTACCAGAAGTTAGTGATAGGTTGAAGAGGTGGGTTAGGGATGGGCTAAGACTGGTGGTGAGGTTGGAGAGGAGGTGGCATGGGATGGGGTTGAGTGCTGAGGTTGTGAGGTGTGATTTGGAAAGGAGACAATTAAGCTCCCCTTTAGTGATGTTGGAGAGGGAGGTTAAAGGGTTTGGGTATTGTTCTGGTATACAAAGGGGTTGTGGTGGTTGAACAATGAATACTTGTTTGGTCGAACTTATTTTTGAAGTATGAGGCAAAGTCCTCAGCAGAGAGGAGGGAGGTTGGAGGGGGCAGTAGTGGACGGAGGAGGGAGTTAAAAGTTTTAAATAACTGACATCTTACCAACATTCGTAAAAATTTTGCACTGGACCGGGGTCCTTTGGACTCTAGTTACGTCACTGGGCACAGATACAGTCACTGCACACTGCACTGTGAGTAGCAGCTTTAACCACACCCCGACACTTTGTCTGACAGCTATCACAGCTCCCGGGTATAAATGCTGCAGGGAAAGCTGCACACAGCAGCATAGGAGCTGAGCTAAATGCCGGGCTACTAACCTGGTAACCAACAGGACCTTAGACATGTGACAAAGTGGGAGGAGGTCAGGGGGCGGAGCCAGACATCGGGGAACAGAGAAGGGATAAACAGTAGTTATCAAACAAGCAAAGATCTGAGCCAGGAGATCACGAGGTACCAAAAGGGAGAGACAGGGAATAGTCAGAAGCAAAGCCAAAGTTTAGTAATCCATAAGATCAAACAGAGTAATGCACAGAAAGCAAGATAAACACAATGCAAACCGGGCACACACTCCAGGGGTCAAGCTCACAGACTAAAGCAGAACTATAGCTGACAGAGAAACCCAGCTAGGAGTGAGTATAAGTACCCCTCCCATCTTGAAAGAGAGGCAAACAACATTAACCCTGAGAGAACAGGACATTAACTATGTCCTAACCATGACAACAGCCAGCTCTGACGTGCATCAGTGCTGGCTGTCAGTCAAAGTAGTGTGATGTGCTCACAACCACTGCTCACAGTGCTGTGAGCAGTGACTGTAGCCACGCATGACTATATGACTGAAAGTGAGCTGGTTGAAAATGTCACCATATAGATGTATTTGCAAGAATATACAGTAGTTCACTCATGACAGATATATCACTTTTTGTTGTATTAGTATTAATTCACACCTTGCAGATTTTGTTGCAAAATTTTCTGAGACAGAAAATTGGTTTCATTCATCAGAATGGGATTGTTTCAGATAAATAGGAGACCAGCACAAAAATCCCATTAACGGTAGTCATAGGGATTCAGAAAAATGACTCACTTTTTATAAAATCATTTTGTATTGGCTGTAAGCCATAATCATTAACATTAACAGAAAAAAAACACTTGAAATAGATCACTCTATTTGTAATGACTCTACATAATATATGAGTTTCACTTTTTATATTGAAGAACTGTAATAAATTAACTTTTTGATGATATTCTAATTTTGTGAGAAGCACCTGTATATGCATAGAAACAAGCAAGCCTAGTAAGCATTTGTATAAGATCCCATAATACAATGATTCATGTCCAGGTAAACATTATATGGTAACAAAGAGAGACCGTATTACAATAAGGAAAAAAGGGCTTCAAAGATCAATGGCCACAATAAGTAGACGTAAACAATGCTAAGGCAATAGATAATCCATAACAATACACGGATCAATACCACCAATAAGTAAATGTAGACAATATGAAAGTACTAAATAGTCCATGCATATCTGTGAGGAAATAACCTACCTAGTGATGTCCAGAGCCTCGATGCGTGTTTTACCCTGCTTCCTCAGGAGGCGTTTGTCAAAGTATAGTTACAAAATGCTACGAAAATAATTAAAATTAAACTTTTGATTTTTAGGAGAACAACATTAACAATGCAGTGACATGACAAGAATCTGTAAAACTAATCATATGCCAAATAGTTGCAAGTCAAATTTATGTATGAGATATCCAAGGGGATTCTCTATACAATGATTATAGTCTCATGTTTGAAGCAGCATTGAATGGTGAGATATGAAATCTGAAAGTCAAACATTAAAACATTGTTACCCTTTTGCTCATCAGTGTAGTTCACTCATGACAAATATATCATTTATTGTTGTATTACTGTAGTACGAATTCACACTTTGCAGATTTTGTTGCAAAACGTTCTGCAACTGAAAATTGGTTTCATTCATCAGATTGGGATGGTTTTAGATAAATAGACAGTTGACGAACTTTCTGCAACAATATCTACATATATTGTCGCCCACTACATGGGCCTTATATATATTTTATTAGGTGTTTGTGATGTTTTGCAGCATGCCACGTATTTTACATTTATCTATTTATATGCACTTTAATGTCCATTTATCCTCACGGGTACATGGGCTGTTATGTTATATTTACCTCTCTCACTGGTCTTTCTTTGATGATTCTTATCATGTATTTGTTATGAATCTCATTATTTACAGTCCTTTATGATGACGCTTCTAGTTAAGCATATTGCCCTGTCAGTGCTAACACGGGTTAGTGCTTTGTAACATAGTAACATAGTTAGCAAGGCCGAAAAAAGACATTTGTCCAACCAGTCCAGCCTATATTCCGCCAGAATAAATCCCCAGATCTACGTCCTTCTAAAGATCCTAATCACTGGAAGATACAATATTGTTACGCTCCAGGAAGACATCCAGGCCTCTCTTGAACCCTTCGACTGAGTTCGCCATCACCACCTCCTCAGACAAGGAATTCCAGATTCTCACTGCCCTAACAGTAAAGAATCCTCTTCTATGTTGGTGGAAAAACCTTCTCTCTCAGGCAGATTATATAAAAGTACGCACAGCTCACTTGGACACCATATAGAAGGAGTAGAGGGGAGGCCAGCAGCACACACGTCTCCCCGACGCGCGTTTCGGTGATGCCTACCGCCATGTCTGGGATGTTCCAAAAGTAGTCATAATGTTAAACACGTGCACTGGAACTTTATATTCTCCCTAATTCATGAATGGTTTAGATAGATTGTATTATTGGAATGGGTGATTATGAAATGAACCATGATCTTTTTATGATCTGTATAGGAATTTAACGTCCCTTAGCCTGTCACTGTATTCAGGTGTCTGGTCATGACAGAAATATTCTATATACTATGTATCTGGTTTGGAAGATATTGATTATATGGTGTGAATTTATGGTTATATGCTGGCCTCACCTACTAACGTATAAGAGACAGGGGCGTAACAATTGTGGTCGCAGATAATATGACCAAGCCTGGAAGAAAAAGAGGCACCCCACCGAGGCCTGGGCAGCCAGTGCTTATAACTGTATCAACATTGTCATGATATCATTAGTGTTAAGGGGGCATTATTGAACGTGGGGCACAGGAGGCATTATTATTATTGTATGGAGCAAAGGGAGCATTACTGTTATTGTAAGGGGCCATTATTACTGTATGTAGGGAAAGGGAGCATGAGTTTTATTGTAAGGGGGCAAATGGAGCATGAGTATTAGGCTACGGTCACACTATCAGTATTTGGTCAGTATTTTACATCAGTATGTGTAAGCCAAAATCAGGAGAGGAACAATCAGAGGAAAAGTATAATAGAAACACGTCACCACTTCTATATTTATCACCCACTGCTGGTTTTGGTTTACACATACTGAGGAAAAATTCTGACCAAACTCTGGTATTGCGACCGTAGCCTTATTGTAAGGGGTATTACTATTATTGTAAGGGACAAAGAGGGCATTAATATTACTGTAAGGGGCCATTATTGTTACATTGGGCCAAATGGAGCATTACTGTAATGGGTATTAGTATTATTATAAGGGGGTATTATTAATAAGGGAAAAAAGAGAGCTCACCACCTTTGTTAGTAATGAAGCCAACTGAACGGAATCTTTAATGGTGGGTGCAATATTCTGGCAGGCACAGCAATGGTAGGAAAAAAGGGTGAAAAATTCAGCACATCCATTGGATAGCTATTTAAAAAATGTAATTTTATTGTAAATCCATTAAAACATGTAAGTCCATAGAGACATAAAAAATCTGATTAATTACTGGAGAAACCAGTATGACCTTTTCTCCTATCAAGGGGGCATTATTATTATAGGGGGACAGAGAGGCATTAGTAACATTGTTATAATAATAATAATAATAATTTTATTTATAAAGCGCCAACATATTCCGCAGCGCTTTACAACTTCTAGAGGGGACTTGTACAGACAATAGACATTACAGCATAACAGAAATCACAGTTCAAAACAGATACCAGGAGGAATGAGGGCCCTGCTCGCAAGCTTACAAACTATGAGGAAAAGGGGAGACACGAGAGGTGGATGGTAACAATTGCTTTAGTTATTTGGACCAGCCATAGTGTAGGGCTCGGGTGTTCATGTAAAGCTGCATGAACCAGTTAACTGCCTAAGTATGTAGCAGTACATGTTATGGTGCATTGTTATTATTGTATTGCAAAGTGAGAAATAAATACCGTATGGGGCCGCAGAATGGGACCTCATTATTGTATGGGGGCATATATGAGACACTGCAAAGAGGTCGTGATTTATGCATGAGGGCACAAAGGGGGCACTATAACTGTGTTGAGTTAAAAGGTAGTGATGAGCGAGTGTGCTCGGTACTCGGGTGTTCTCCGAGTATTTTGGGAGTGCTCGTAGATTATGTTGGTGTCTCCACAACTGCATGATTTGCGGCTGTTAGACAACCTGAACACATGCAGAGATTGCCTGTTTGTTAGAGAATCCCCACATCTATTCAGGCTGTCTAGCAGCCGCAAATCATGCAGCTGCGGGAACACAAACATAATCTACGAGCACGCCCAAAAAACTCAGAGAACATGCCCTGTTTCTGTGGTGCAACACATTTTCTCATGGGTGCACCTGTACCGTATACTCAAATAGCTCTGTTTGTGATATTTAGACATTAATTGTCACTTGACTGTATTTTATGGTAACTTTCTATTGTAAATAAGAAAAGAAAATATACCCTTTTTTCTAGTACATTTTCTGTGATTTATATGCTTCAGTTTATGTATTCTATGTTGATAGGAAGCTTCACAAGGTATTATCCCAAGTAGTATTTGGATGGTGTCCGAGGACTATTATTATGGTTTCTGTATCTGAGATTTTGTATTTGATAGAATTACATGAAGCAGTCACGCTCGGGTTGGGTGATCCGCGGCCATTCTGTGCATTACGGACCGATTTGTACGGACGTCTGAATGTACCCTTAGACTGTGAAGTTTATATATTTGTGTTATTTGTTTTATGGTTTTTGACGTGAATTGAAATATTTTTAGCAGACTTCCAAGCAAAAACTTAGTGTTTGTAAGAGGGAGGGGAGGTGGCCCAGGTCCAAAACTTGCCCAGGAGCCTGTAGGACTCTTGCATCGCCCCAGACAGGTGACCACTAATAAGTGCAGCTTTTTTTCAGTTAAACTGATGGACTTCCTTGTGGAAACCCACAGAGCCTATTAAAGTCAATAGGGTTTGTCACATGCCGTTTGTATTCATTATTAAGCGGACTTATTTTCTGCATGAATTCAATTTTACAGTTTTTATAACAAAACCTAGACTAAAATATTACTGCGTGGAATCAGTAAATCACCAAAAGGACTTCTATGTGCATTAGTTTACAACATGGGAATATTTTGGTATGAGGATCCGACTGTGGAAGTATGCGAGCCATGTCTGCAGAGATGCATTAGTCTTTGTTTTAATGTATATATGCAATAGAGATTAGACAGTAAGATCAGATGAGTTCAAGAACACAGGATACTTTTGCATTTCAGTCAAGCAGTTCTAATTTTCCATCACTTTGGAACATGAGTGACTTTTCAAACACAGGTTTAGCAAAGGGATCAGAATACTGTAAAAACAGTCTCAGATCCCAGGATGGGGGTGGAATTCACACCTCAAATGCAGAGGGGGTTCCTAGGAGCAATTGGTGTCTATTTAACAACCTGTTTTAACTTCATTAGCAATGGAAGCCCAGGGGAGATAAAACTGTGACAGGCAGCAGCTGGAGGAAAGAGAGGAGACAAAGCTGTGTACCACATCAATGCCAAGTAATACCAGAAATGTGCTCCTCACAGGCAACTAGTGCAATATTAAGTGTCAGTCCATAAGCCACTTAGGGACTGTAATTACAGACAGCATTAATATGAAAAAACCTTGACAGAAACCAAGTAGTAGCTGCCGAATAACAGTTACCAGATAAGAAATATTCTGGCAGATGTAGTTGGTCATATTTCAGGCTGAATAAACATTGAGCAATAATTGACAAATCAGAAAGATGACTTATCTGGGCATTGGCCTGAGGTTTATATGTACACAACATGGGAGCAGAGAAATGTGTCCTCCCTATCCTAACAGTCCAATTTCTCATAATAGACTTACAATTATCTCCGATCATGGTTGCATCGTAATAAAGCACAGAGTATTATGTCTATAGCAGGCTATGCACATTAGATGGCTATTTCCGGAGTTCTCATTCAGCCTAAAGACCTCCATACATAAATGTGCTCTGCCAAGCTGTCAGGAGGAAGAGGGAAGGAATATGCTGCCGCAGTCCTCTGGTTAATATCCAGAGAACAAAAAGGTCAGGCATTTAAAATCTGTATTTTTCCAGACATCTACCATCTGGGAAGTGTCAAGTAGCCTCCATACATATAGGATGATAGACCATCAATGAAATTAATGGGTTTGTGTCTAATAAATATTTAAGACCAGATTCATCAAGACTGGCATGCACTAGTGATGAGAGAGCACTAAAATGCTCGGGTACTCATTACTCAAGTGAGCAAAGCTTAATGCTCAGGTGCTCAACCCAAGTAACGAGTATATTGGTAGTCAATGGGAAACTCAGGCATTTTTCCCATGCCCCATCTCCGGAGGTCTGGAGGGGGTCTAAAAATTACGTAAAACGATGGAAACAGCGCACTGAAATGGCATGGGAAAAGCATGGGGAACAATGTTGTCAGGGTATTACACCACTTTTACGGACTGACAATAAAACATACAAAACAGCAGTTAAAATAGATTTAACTGGAAAAAAATGTCAAGACACATAGTAACTTCAGGATAGCAACTTGTATATAAGGCAAAATAAATAATAGAAAAAAAATTCTCCTCTACACTTTTGGCTATGTTCACATTCTATAGAAAATGTAATTTTATCATTTTAATACCTTATCTAGCCATGTGGTGTGTGCGACATGATCAGATACATCCTGCTTAATTTATGAAGGAGGAACTCTGAAAGTTTTTTTTTTCAGGGCCATTAAGTGGTCATCACTAGTGTTGAGCATTCCGATACCGCAAGTATCGGGTATCGGCCGATACTTGCGGTATCGGAATTCCGATACCGAGATCCGATACTTTTGTGGTATCGGGAATCGGAATCGAAGTTCCCAGTGTATGGTTCCCAGGGTCTGAAGGAGAGGAGACTCTCCTTCAGGCCCTGGGATCCATATCCATGTAAAAAATAAAGAATTAAAATAAAAAATAGGGATATACTCACCCTCTGACGCGCCCTGGTAGTAACCGGCAGCCTGCTTTGCTTAAAATGAGCGCGTTCAGCACCTTCCATGACGTCACGGCTTCTGATTGGTCGTGTGCCGCTCATGTGACCGCCACGCGACCAATCACAAGCCGCGACGTCATCCCTCAGGTCCTAAATTCCCTTCTAGGAATTTAGGACCTGAGGGATGACGTCACGGCTTCTGATTGGTCGCGTGGCGGTCACATGAGCGGCACGCGACCAATCAGAAGCCGTGACGTCATGGAAGGTACTGAACGCGCTCATTTTAAGCAAAGAAGGCTGCCGGTTCACAGCGGTAAGGTCCAGGCTGCGTCGGAGAGGTGAGTATATCAATATTTTTTATTTTAATTCTTTATTTTACACATTCATATGGATCCCAGGGCCTGAAGGAGAGTTTCCTCTCCTTCAGACCCTGGGAACCATCAGGGATACCTTCCAATACTTGGTGTCCCATTGACTTGTATTGGTATCGGGTATCGGTATCGGCGAGATCCGATACTTTGCCGGTATCGGCCGATACTTTCCGATACCGATACTTTCAAGTATCGGACGGTATCGCTCAACACTAGTCATCACTATTTATAAAGGGCCATCAGCTGGCCCTTGCAATCGTTAGAGGGCTGTTAGGCGGCCCTCACTTTATTTTTAGAGGACTAGCAGCCACCTTTAAGCATTTTTGGAGGGCCAGCCGATGGCAATTGCAATATAATTTATCCATCTGAGGTGGGAAAATTTTCTTTTTTGCATTAATACTGTAAAGTTTGAATCCTGGAGGGACAGCAGGTGGCCCTTGCAATTTTCAGAAGGCCAGCAGGCATCTTGTGGACAGATGAGACCAAGCTAAGAAGATACAGTTTTTTGGTAATGCACATCATTCTACTGTTTACTGTAAATTGAATGAGGCCTACACATAAAAGAACACAGTAGTTACAGTCAAATATGGAGGAGGTTCAAAGATATTTCGGGGTTGTTTTGCTGCCTCTGGCCCTAGGTGCCTTGACTGTGTTCAAGGCATCATGAAATGTCAAGATTCCCAAAGGATTTTGGGTCGTAACATAGTGTGTGTGTTCTGAAAGCTTGGTTTGCATCCTAGGTCATGGGTGTTACAGCAGGACAATGATCTCAAAAGCACCCAGAAATAGCTGGAAACAAAGTACTTGACAGTTCAATAGTGGTAATTCTAGCTCCAGTAGTGTAATGTGTCCCACCAGTACCTCTTGCATACAGATGCTAGAGAGAAACTGTGAATGGACACATTAAATCAGATAATTTTGCCTGCTTTGATGATTTTTTCTTGTACGTGGCAGCAACAAACTCTAGAGGAAGTAAAAATGCCAGCTTTGATGAATTTCTGAGTACAGATCACCGTAAAAAACATGAATCGGTCAAAGAGTTCATGAAAAAAAGCAACAGCAGGCTTAGAATTTATAAGTCAATAATGCTTGATTGTGTTTGTTTTGCTCCCGCAGCAGACACAGTTTCATTTTGCCCATAACCTCAGCCTCTACGCTCACCATCAGCATCATGTTCACTTCCCCGTCCCTTACCACATGCCTTGCCCAGTTTAAATTAAGTATGATATATCCCTGTTGAAAAAACGTTGAAGACTGTATTACAATACCAGCAAAATATGCCCACTACAGATGGACGTATAAGACTGCAGTATCAATATAGCAATGTGATTTTTTTAGAGTGGTTAGGCCCAACTCTAGCACAATAAATGCCATATAAAATGTCACTGCTGGAAAAAATTGAAGTATTACAATGCCAGGAAAATTTGCCCACTACAGATGGACGTATAAGATTGCAGTATAAATATACCAATGCTATTTGTAACCAAACAATTTATTTAGAGGGGTTTTGAGGCCTAATTCTAGCATGATAAATGCCAATGGTATTTGTAACCAAATATTTTTTTTATGTTTTGAGGCACAACTTTAGCATGATAAATGCCGTATAAAATTTCACTGTTGAAAAAAATTGCTGTATTACAATTGCAGGAAATTTTGCACTCCTCAGATGGACTGGTTACCCTGCAGGAGCAATATTCCAATGCTATTGAGATCGAACCAAGTTTGGTTTGGATGCACAACTCCTGCAGTAAAATGGTCTATAATATTTTCCTGCTTAGATCAATTTACAGGATTAAGAGCAAAAAGAATATTATTAGCCCTGAGAAGGGGTTTTGGTATGATTTACAGACTTCAGCATCAAAGACATGCAATTCACGTTATCTTGTCGTACACAATCCCTTCAGCACAATCTCTCCCTAAGTGCTGCTAACAGCAGTATTAATATTATCATTAGCCCTAAGAATGGCTGTTATTGTACTTAAAAGAAATGTTAATGTTGTTGAATCCCTGACTAATACACAGCTATAATTCTGTCCTTCTTTCACCAGCACATCTCCCTGCTCTACTTGTTTACTGAGTACAGAGTGACGAGAACAGCATCACTGGTCTTATATAGACCTGATGACGCTATGCGGCCAGCCAATCACAGTAATGCCATAACCAAGATGTCTATGGCATTACAGTGACTGGCAGACAATCCCCACATGGCTGTGTAAAAAGCGTCAAACATGCGAGGTAGGGACTCAAGCTGCTGCTGGAACATTAAAAAAATACTCGTCGAGTAACGAACATCTCAAGCACACTGATGTTCGCGCAAGTAACGAGTAGTGACGAGCACTGTCGCTCATCACTCCCATGCACCTCTTAATGAATTTTCCAACTGCCATGCGCCACTGCCATAAACATTAAAATGACTAAGGGAGCTGCATGCACCCGAAACGCATAAGGATTTTCATGTTTTTAATATGGCTTGCTATGCCTGAATAAAGTTTTTTTTAATTTTTCATCAGTGGTGTGCCGCTATCCTCTCAATTTTTCCTGTTTGGCTGTGCTCACCAGTCTTGCGAGCACTCACCTGCCTTCTGATTTGGCTCTACCCATTTGGTGCTGCATATGATCCCGTTGAAGCTCCCAGGCCTTCTTCTCCTGCCATGAACATTACTCTAGTTAGGCACTGAAGTACATTTTTAACTAAATTTATGCCACTTTAGTGACATGAATTATCATGAATTAGTCAGGTGTACTTGTTCATGCCTCAACCCATCCTATATTTGTCCATTCTTCTAAAAGTTAGAGGATCTCAGTACCAATGCTTTTTGGCTGATGTTTTGGTCACTTTTGAATGTTGGTTGTGCTTTCACACTCCTGGTAGCTTGAGACGCACTCTACAACCCACACAAGTGGCTCAGGTAATTCAGCTCATCCTGGATGGCACATCAATGCGAGCTGTGGCAAGAAGGTTTGCTGTGTCTGTCAGCGTAGTGTCGAGACAAGCCAGTACACCAGGAGAAGTGGAGGGGCCATAGGAGGGCAACAACCCAGCAACAGGACCACTACCTCAGCCTTTGTGCAAGGAGGAACAGGAGGAGCACTGCCAGAGCCCTCCAAAATGACCTCCAGCCGGCCACAAATGTGCATGCGTCTGCACAAATGGTTAGAAACCGACACCATGAGGATGGTCTGAGTGCCCGACGTCCACAGATGGGGGTTGTGCTCACAGCCCAACACTGTGCAGGACGCTTGGCACCTGCTCAGAACACCAGGATTGGCAAATTCACAACGAGCGCCCTGTGGTCTTCACAGATGAAAGCACATTCACCCTGAGCACATGTGACAAACGTGACAGAGTCCTGAGATGCCGTGGAGAACGATCTGCTGCCTGCAACATCCTTCAGCATGACCGGCTTGGCAGTGGGTCAGTAATGGTGTGAAGTGGCATTTCTTTGGAGGGCCGCACAGCCCTCCATGTGCTCACCAGACGTAGCCTGACTGCCATTAGGTACTGAGATGAGATCCTCAGACCCCTTGTGAGACCATATGCTGGTGCGGTTGGCCCTGGGTTCCTCTTAATGCAGGACAATGCCAGACCTCAAGTGGCTGGAGTGTGTTAGCAATTCCTGCAAGATGAAGGCATTGAAGCTATGGAGTGGCCCGCCTGTTCCCCAGACCTGAATCCGATTGAACACATCTGAGACATCATGTCTCACACCATCCACCAACGTCATGTTGCACCACAGACTGTCCAAATTTGGGGCATGCTTTAGTCCAGGTCTGGGAGGAGATCCTTTAGGAGACCATCCGCTGCATCAGGAGCATGCCCAGGTGTTGTAGGGAGGTCATACAGGCACATGGTGGCCAAACACACTACTGAGCATCATTTCCTTGTCTTGATGCATTTCCACTGAAGTTGGATCAGCCTGCAATTTGATTTTCCACTTTAATTTTGAGTATCATTCCAAATTCAGACCTCCATGGGATATTAATTTTGATTTACCTCATCACCTCTCTATCCAAAAAATTTGGGGCATGCTTTAGTCCAGGTCTGGGAGGAGATCCTTCAGGAGACCATCCGCCGCATCAGGAGCATGCCCAGGTGTTGTAGGGAGGTCATACAGGCACTTGGTGGCCACACACACTACTGAGCATCATTTCCTTGTCTTGACGCATTTCCACTGAAGTTGGATCAGCCTGTAATTTGATTTTCCACTTTGATTTTGAGTATCATTCCAAATTCAGACCTCCATGGGATATTAATTTTGATTTACCTCATCACCTCACTATCCAACAACCCAAAACGACTTTTTCAAACCTTAAACTCCCTCCTGAAACCTAAAGTACAGGCCCCCATCACCAACCTCAGCGATGAGGATCTGGCCACTTATTTCCTTGAAAAAATCAACCACATCCATCAGGATATCTGAGCCCAATCTCCTCAGTGCCTGGATCCCCTTCCCTGCCGCACCTCAAGCTCACTAGACATCGTTGAGCCTGTTTCAGAAGAAGTTTCCAAGCTCCTTGTTTCTGCTCGGCCTACAACCTGCAACAGTGACCCAATTCCTTCACATCTCCTGCTGTCTCTCTCACCAGTGGTCACCACTCACCTGACTAAAATATTTAACCTCTCTTTCTTCAGGTATCTTTCCCTCCTCATTTAAACATGCCATCATAACCCCTTTACTTAAAAAGCCATCCCTGGACCAGAATTGCACTGCTAACCTTTCCTTCATCTCTAAACTCCTGGAACGCTTGATCCACTCATGTCTAATCCACTATCTCTCGGATAACTCTCTTCTCGACCCCTTACAATTTGGTTTCCGCTCTTTACACTCCACTGAAACTGCCCTCACTAAAGTCTCTAATGATCTCATAACAGCTAAATCCAAAGGTCATTGCTCCCTGCTGATTCTCCCGGATCTCTCTGCCGCATTTGACACTGATCACCAGCTCCTCCTCACTATGCTCCGCTCTATAAGCTTCAAAGACACAGCCCTCTCCTGCTTCTCCTCCTACCTCTCTGACCGCTCCTTCACTGTATCTTTTGCCGGCTCCTCTTCTTCTCCTCGTCCCCGTACTATCGGGGCTCCGCAGGGCTCAGTCCTAGGTCCCCTCCTCTTCTCTCTATACACTGCCCCTATTGGACAAACAATCAGAAGATTTGGGTTCCAGTATCATCTCTATGCTGACGACACCCAATTATACATTTCTTCCCCTGACATCACCCCTACCCTAATTCAAAATACCAAGGATTGTCTGTCTGCTGTCTCTAACATCATGTCCTCTTTCTATCTGAAACTAAATCTCTCCAAAACTGAACTTCTTGTGTTTCTCCCCTCTACTAACCTTACTCTACCTAACATCGAAATTACCCTGGACGGTTCAACCATGACTCCCAAGCAGCATGCCCGCTGTCTTGGGGTCATATTCGACACCGAACTTTGCGTTACTCCCTATATCCGATCACTCACTCACTCTTGACACCTGCATCTTAAAAACATCTCCAGAATCTGACCTTTTCTCACCTTTGAAACTGCTAAGATTCTTTGTGTCGCTCTTATTCATTCTCGTCTGGACTACTGCAACTCTCTTCTGATCGGTCTCCCTCTTACCAAACTTTCTCCTCTCCAATCCATCTTGAATGCGGCAGCCAGGGTCATATTTCTGTCCAGCCGCTTCATCGATGCCTCCATCTTGTGCCAGTCATTACACTGGCTACCCATTCCCTACAGGGTCCAGTATAAACTCATCTCTCTCACCCAAAGCTCTCCACAGTTCTGCACCACCTTATATCTCCCCTCTCATCTGTCTATCGCCCTACATGTGCCCTCCATTCTACAAATGACCTAAGACTAACATCCCCCGTAATCCAAACCTCGCACCTCCGTCTCCAAGACTTCTCTCATGCTGCGCCAGCTCTCTGGAATGCACTTCCCCAGACGATCAGACTGATACCTAGCCCCGACCTATTCAAGCGCGCTTTGAAAACCCACCTCTTCAAACAAGCCTACCACATCAACTACTCAGTAAACTAACTTTGCCATGTTCCCTCCGTCCAAATATTATTCTGAATCTGCACCCTACTATTCATCTGTCTCCACACCCTCCATGCACACATAACTGCACTTGATACTTGACTATTGCACTTAAAACACACAGGCTGATGACCGGATCATGCAGCTTTATATGAAAATCCCTATTTATTATCATTGCCAGACCTGAAATAACAAGCACTTTTCACCTATTGTGTCCCCATTTCCTTGTAGATTGTAAGCTTGCGAGCAGGGACCTCACTCTTAGGCCATGTGCACACGTTCAGGATTTTTAGCATTTTTTTCGCGTTTTTTCGCTATAAAAACGTGATAAAAACGCGAAAAAAACGCTAACATATGCCTCCTATTATTTACAGTGTATTCCGCATTTTTTGTGCAAATGTTGCGATTTTTTCCGCGAAAAAATCGCATCGCGGAAAAAAAAGCAACATGTTCATTAAAAATGCGGAATTGCGGGCATTCCGCACACCTAGGAGTCCATTGATCTGCTTACTTCCCGCACGGGGCTGTGCACACCATGCGGGAAGTAAGCAGATTATGTGCGGTTGGTACCCAGGGTGGAAGAGAGGAGACTCTCCTCCACGGACTGGGCACCATATAATTGGTAAAAAAAAAAGAATTAAAATAAAAAATAGTCCTGTACTCACCCTCGATGTCTTCCCGCCTCACCGCTGCATGCTGCCGCTTCGGTTCCTATAGCTGCTGTGCGGTGAAGGACCTGCCGATGACGTCACTGTCTTGTGATTGGTCGTGAGCGGTCATGTGACCGCTCACGTGACCGCTCACATGACCGCGACGTCATGGAAGGTCCTGCGCGCACATACCAGCTATAGGAAGAGGAACGGACGCCGCTGATGAGATGTCTGGGTGAGTATAACCATTTTTTTTATTTTTTTTATTATTTTTAACATTCTACCTTTTACTATAGATGCTGCATAGGCTGCATCTATAGTAAAAAGTTGGTCACACTTGTCAAACACTATGTTTGACAAGTGTGACCAACCTGTCAGTCAGTTTTCCAAGAGATGCTACAGATCGCTTGGAAAACTTTACCATTCTGCAAGCTAATTATGCTTGCAGAATGCTAAAAAAAACGCGAAAAAAGCGGAAAAAAAAAGCAAAAAAAAAAATGCGGATTTCTTGCAGAAAATTTCCGGTTTTCTTCAGGAAATTTCTGCAAGAAATCCGGACGTGTGCACATACCCTTAATGTCACTGTTTAATTTGTCTTAACGTGTATTGAATTTATTGTCTGTACATGTCCCCGTTTAATTGTAAAGTGCTGTGGAATATGTTGGTGCTATATAAATAAAAATTATTATTATTATTTACATTGATCATTATTATGTTTTATTCTTCTCAACGCATTCCACTATGTAATGAATAAAGATTTGCAACTGGAATATTTAATTCAGTGAAATCTAGGATGTGGAATTTTAGTGTTCCCTTTTCTGTTTTTTTTTTAGCATATACAGTGGGGCAAAAAAGTATTTAGTCAGTCAGCAATAGTGCAAGTTCCACCACTTAAAAAGATGAGAGGCGTCTGTAATTTACATCATAGGTAGACCTCAACTATGGGAGACAAACTGACAAAAAAAAATCCAGAAAATCACATTGTCTGTTTTTTTATCATTTTATTTGCATATTATGGTGGAAAATAAGTATTTGGTCAGAAACAAACAATCAAGATTTCTGGCTCTCACAGACCTGTAACTTCTTCTTTAAGAGTCTCCTCTTTCCTCCACTCATTACCTGTAGTAATGGCACCTGTTTAAACTTGTTATCAGTATAAAAAGACACCTGTGCACACCCTCAAACAGTCTGACTCCAAACTCCACTATGGTGAAGACCAAAGAGCTGTCAAAGGACACCAGAAACAAAATTGTAGCCCTGCACCAGGCTGGGAAGACTGAATCTGCAATAGCCAACCAGCTTGGAGTGAAGAAATCAACAGTGGGAGCAATAATTAGAAAATGGAAGACATTCAAGACCACTGATAATCTCCCTCGATCTGGGGCTCCACGCAAAATCCCACCCCGTGGGGTCAGAATGATCACAAGAACGGTGAGCAAAAATCCCAGAACCACGCGGGGGGACCTAGTGAATGAACTGCAGAGAGCTGGGACCAATGTAACAAGGCCTACCATAAGTAACACACTACGCCACCATGGACTCAGATCCTGCAGTGCCAGACGTGTCCCACTGCTTAAGCCAGTACATGTCCGGGCCCGTCTGAAGTTTGCTAGAGAGCATTTGGATGATCCAGAGGAGTTTTGGGAGAATGTCCTATGGTCTGATGAAACCAAACTGGAACTGTTTGGTAGAAACACAACTTGTCGTGTTTGGAGGAAAAAGAATACTGAATTGCATCCATCAAACACCATACCTACTGTAAAGCATGGTGGTGGAAACATCATGCTTTGGGGCTGTTTCTCTGCAAAGGGGCCAGGACGACTGATCCGGGTACATGAAAGAATGAATGGGGCCATGTATCGTGAGATTTTGAGTGCAAACCTCCTTCCATCAGCAAGGGCATTGAAGATGAAACGTGGCTGGGTCTTTCAACATGACAATGATCCAAAGCACACCGCCAGGACAACGAAGGAGTGGCTTCGTAAGAAGCATTTCAAGGTCCTGGAGTGGCCTAGCCAGTCTCCAGATCTCAACCCTATAGAAAACCTTTGGAGGGAGTTGAAAGTCCGTGTTGCCAAGCAAAAAGCCAAAAACATCACTGCTCTAGAGGAGATCTGCATGGAGGAATGGGCCAACATACCAACAACAGTGTGTGGCAACGTTGTGAAGACTTACAGAAAATGTTTGACCTCTGTCATTGCCAACAAAGGATATATTACAAAGTATTGAGATGAAATTTTGTTTCTGACCAAATACTTATTTTCCACCATAATATGAAAATAAAATTATAAAAAAACAGACAATGTGATTTTCTGGATTTTTTTTTGTCAGTTTGTCTCCCATAGTTGAGGTCTACCTATGATGTAAATTACAGATGCCTCTCATCTTTTTAAGTGGTGGAACTTGCACTATTGCTGACTGACTAAATACTTTTTTGCCCCACTGTATATATATATATATAAGTTTGCCCACTGACAAAGACATGAATAGTCTATATTTTAAAGGGTAGGTTAATTTTAACATTGAGAGATAGAATATCAAAAATAAAATCCAGAAAATCACATATATTATATAATTTATTTGAATTTTGCAGTGAGAAATAAGTATTTGATCCCTCTGGCAAACAAGACTTAATACTTGGTGGCAAAACCATTGTTGGCAAGCACAGCAGTCAGACATTTTTTGTAGTTGATGATGAGGTTTGTGCACATGTCAGGAGGAATTTTGGTTCACTCCTCTTTGCAGATCATCTCTAAATCATTAAGATTTTCAGTCTGTTGCTTGGAACTCGGACATTCAACTCCCTCCATCAGTTTTCTATGGGATTAAGGTCTGGAGACTAGGCACACTGATCTAAAACACTGATGACAACGGTACAATTTTTTCATGTGAGTGTTTAACCATGTAGCCCAACTTTTACTGGTGCAGCAATATTAAATATGTTTTTTGATTTTTAATGGGGGGAAAGGTAGGGAATTTGAATACATACAGTGCACAGTATAAATATCTAACTGAACAAAAGAACAATTTCCAAAATTTTGACAAGACTAAGTTTCCTAGAACATTTTTTAACCTGTAACAAAAAACTAAGGTTAACTTTCATTACAAAATCTTCAGTTTTACTCAAATTAGTTGATGAAAAAATGAATAAACCCCACATCAAAAACTTCTACATATAGTATTTTGTATGATCTCCATACTATGGACAGCACCAAGTCTTCTAGGCATGGAGTGAACAACTTGGTGACATATTGCATCTTTTTCCATTCTTGAAGAACGACCTCCTTTAGAGCCTGGATGCTAGATAAGATAATGCGGTTCAACTTGTCTCTTTAAAATTCCCCACAGTTGTTCGATTGGGTTCAGATCAGGAGAAATACTTGGCCATTAAATCAATTTCACCATGTTCTTCAGAAATGCAACAGTGGTCTTAGATGTGTGCTTTTTATCATTGTCATGTTGGAAAAGTGTATGTCTACCAAAGGTACAGAGTTATAGTAGCATTTAAACTTTCAATATACAGTGCCTACAAGTAGTATTCAACCCCCTGCAGATTTAGCAGGTTTACACATTTGGAATTAACTTGGCATTGTGATATTTGGACTGTAGATCAGCCTGGAAGTGTGAAATGCACTGCAGCAAAAAAGAATGTTATTTCTTTGTTTATTTTTTTGTAAAATTGTGAAAAGTCTTTTCAGAGGGTCATTTATTATTCAACCCCTCAACCCACCAGAATTCTGTTTGGTTCCCCTAAAGCAGGGGTCACGAACCTTTTTGGCTAAGAGAGCCGTAAACGCCACATATTTTGAAATATAATTCCGCGAGAGCCGTACGTGCTTGCAGACGGCGCGGCTATGCAGGGAGTTATGGGAAATGTAGTCCATGCTCCCTGCCGCTCACCACTGCCGCCAATGCTTATCAGGCCATCAAAGAACTACCAATATCAGCGTGCACCGCGGCCTGATGGAGCGCGGTGCATGCATCCTTCCCAGGGGCGTAGCTAGAGCTTTTGCCGCCCGGGGCTGTTCCTGAGTTTGGCGCCCCCCCCAGAACGTATGCGATTTTCACACTTAGTCATGTACCGACGAGCTCCTCTCCCTTAAGCTCCCAATGTTCAGTGAAAAACTGAGAGAAGCAGAAGAGAAGCTCGTTGTCACAGGACCATGAGTATGAAAATCGCATATGAGTGAAGTTTCCATGTGTCGACGACTGGAACCTGCGGAGCTGAATCCTGACATCGCACGCTTCTGAATTCTCACAATGCATGCACTGCACACTTTTAGGATTCTCCCTTGCCGGTGGACAGTCATGTCAGCACAAGCATGTGATTTGTATACTTCTGACCACATTCCGACTAGACGTGCCCGGCCTCACTCAGTTCATTTTCATAGAGTGAGGCCACACATGTCTAGTCAGCACGTGACCGCATGTATGTAAATCGCCAGCACCAGAGAATCCTGACAGTGTGCAGGGCGCACTGTGAGAAGTCAGAAGTCTGCAGTCACAAAGAATGACTGCAGACTCATCACAAACCTGGACATCCCCTTTAATGCTCCTAACATAAATAAAAACATGAGAGTTAGTATCACAAATAACATTTACATCCAGGTACCTGATAGATGACGTCTCCTCTGGAGCCGTTCTCCCCATGTTGAGTTTTCTCATCCACAGCTGTCTCTGCAGACTTCCATCTTCTCCGCTCTTTTGCAGAAAATCTCCACATGACGCCCTTAAAGATACAAGTGTCATTATAATGCTCCTGAATAAAAAATTTCCCCTCACTATATTGTCTGCATAAAATATGACCCCCACACTGTCTGTCTTATGGTACATGCTCTTCACACTGACCTCCCCTTTCTATACCGGACCCCTCTTCACACTGACCTCTCACACTGTGTCCCCCCTATAGGGCCCAGTATTTATACTGTACTCTCTCATCACACTCCCCCTCCTTTGTATACTGTCCCCTCCTGGCTGTGCCCTTACACTGTCCCCCATGCTACGCATGCACACATCCCAACACCCTCACTCCCCGTACTCTGTCCACATACGTATTTCACATCGCTACTCATACTGTGTCCGCATACATTCCCCCGTTTGACCCCAAGCTGTCTGCACCCATCCCCCATACTGTTTCCTCATATATGCCCCCCCATCTCCCCCTTTGCTCTTCATTTTGTGTCCTCAGATCTCCCCCACACATTAAATCCCCCCATCCCCATGACAAATCTCCCCCCACACACAATAAATACCCCATCTCCACTCACATTAAATTTCCCCCCACAATAAATCCCCCCATCTCCACTCATATTAAATATCCCCAATCCAATAATAGATCCCACTATCCCCACTCACATGAAATCCCCCCCACAATATATGCCCCCATCCCCCCCCCACAATATATGCCCCCATCCCCACTCACAGTAAATCCCCCCACAATATTATATGCCCCCCATCCCCACTCACAGTAAATCCCCCCACAATATTATATGCCCCCCATCCCCACTCACAGTAAATCCCCCCCTGCACCTTCGGTGTCTTCAGCTCCACTGGAGCACTTTCCACCGCTCTGTGTCTCCTGGTCGATCTGCAGCTCCTGCTCTGCCGCGCAGGTGAGTGACGTCAGCAGCGTGATCACATGACCTGATCACGCTGCTGGCGTCGCTCTGACCCGGCAGTCAGAGCTTCAATTGTACTCGCATCACAGATACGAGTACAATTGAACACTGGGAGCCGGCGCGCCGCAGCTTCTCTGTGCCGGCTGTCAGCTTGACAGTCGGCACAGAGAACAGCTGACTCCCAGTGCGGGGGGTGACAGAATGCAGCCGCCGGGGGAGACACTGCGGACCGCCGCTTTAGGCGGCCCGACTGCGCCCCCTGCCGGCTGCGCCCCCCTAGATACGCCACTGACTCACCGCCGCATTGTGCCGCCCCCCGCATTGTGCCGCCCGGGGCGGACCGCCCCCCCCGCACACCCCTTCCTACGCCACTGATCCTTCCCATAGACAGGTAGGAGCCCTGTCTGCGAGCCAGATACGGCCATCAAAAGAGCCATATCTGGCTCGCGAGCCATAGGTTCCCGACCCCTGCCCTAAAGTATTAAGAAGTAGCTCAGGCACAAAGAACAATGAGCTTCACATGTTTGGATTAATTATCTCTTTTTCCAGCCTTTTCTGACTATTTAAGACCCTCCCCAAACTTGTGAACAGCACTCAAACATGGTCAACATGGGAAAGACAAAGGAGCATTCCAAGGCCATCAGAGACAAGATCGTGGAGGGTCACAAGGCTGGCAAGGGGTACAAAACCCTTTCCAAGGAGTTGGGCCTACCTGTCTCCACTGTTGGGAGCATCATCCGGAAGTGGAAGGCTTATGGAACTACTGTTAGCCTTCCACGGCCTGGACAGCCTTTGAAAGTTTCTTCCCGTGGCGAGGCCAGGCTTGTCCGAAGAGTCAAGGCTAACCCAAGGACAACAAGGAAGGAGCTCCGGGAAGATCTCATGGCAGTGGGGACATTGGTTTCAGTCAATACCATAAGTAACGTACTCCACCGCAATGGTCTCCGTTCCAGACGAGCCCGTAAGGTACCTTTACTTTCAAAGCGTCATGTCAAGGCTCGTCTACAGTTTGCTCATGATCACTTGGAGGACTCTGAGACTGACTGGTTCAAGGTTCTCTGGTCTGATGAGACCAAGATCGAGATCTTTGGTGCCAACCACACACGTGTCGTTTGGAGACTGGATGGCACTGCATACGACCCCAAGAATACCATCCCTACAGTCAAGCATGGTGGTGGCAGCATCATGCTGTGGGGCTGTTTCTCAGCCAAGGGGCCTGGCCATCTGGTCCGCATCCATGGGAAGATGGATAGCACGGCCTACCTGGAGATTTTGGCCAAGAACCTCCGCTCCTCCATCAAGGATCTTAAGATGGGTCGTCATTTCATCTTCCAACAAGACAACGACCCAAAGCACACAGCCAAGAAAACCAAGGCCTGGTTCAAGAGGCAAAAAATCAAGGTGTTGCAGTGGCCTAGTCAGTCTCCTGACCTTAACACAATTGAAAACTTGTGGAAGGAGCTCAAGATTAAAGTCCACATGAGACACCCAAAGAACCTAGATAACTTGGAGAAGATCTGCATGGAGGAGTGGGCCAAGATAACTCCAGAGACCTGTGGCGGCCTGATCAGGTCTTATAAAAGACGATTATTAGCTGTAATTGCAAACAAAGGTTATTCCACAAAATATTAAACCTAGGGGTTGAATAATAATTGACCCACACTTTTATGTTTAAAATTTATAAAAATTTAACTGAGCAACAAAACTTTTTGGTTTGTAAGATTTATGCATCTGTTAATAAATCCTGCTCTTGTTTGAAGTTTGAAGGCTCTAACTTATTTGCATCTTATTAAACCTGCTAAATCTGCAGGGGGTTGAATACTACTTTTAGGCACTGTATACTGTAGTTATATGAAAAAGTATGTGTCCCCTTCCTGATTTCATATTCTTATGCATGTTTGTCACACGGTAAATGTTTCAGATCATCAAACAAATTTAAAAATCAGACAAAGATAGCACAACTAAACACAAAATGCAGTTTTTAATTGAATGTCTTTATTATTAAGGGAAAAAGAAATCCAAACATACAGGGACCTGTGTGAAAAAGTGAATTGCCCCTAAACCTAACTGGGCCAGCCTTAGCAGCAACAACGGCAATCAAGCGTTTGCGATAATTGGCAATGAGTCTTTTACAAAGCCCTGGAAGACATTTAGCCCACTCATCCTTGCAGAATTGTTGTAATTCAGCCGCATTGGAGGGTTTCCGAGCTTGAACCGCCTTTTTAAAGTTATGCCACATCATCTCAAATCGGATTAAGTCAGGACTTTGATTAAGCCACTCTAAAGTCTTAACTTTAATTTTCTTAAGCCGTTCAGAGGTGGACTTCCTGGCATGTTTTGGATCATTGTCCTGCTGCACAACCCAAGTGCGCATCAGCTGGAGGTCATGAACAGATGGCTCGATTGTTACGCTGAAACACGGGTAAGTTCGGCAGACGACACAGCATATAAATAAGACGGGATGGAAAAGAGAGAGGAAGGCCCTAACGGTAGTGAACAGGGGATGGGACACCTCCTGACACCAACCTGTGCCTGTCCCTAAGCTGTCCCTGTCCCTAAGCTTCCCTAACGCCCTATCACCTCAATGTACCCTGGCTAGTGCACTGGCTGTCAAGGACACTAGTCTTAACACTGCAAATAGAAAAACACAGGGAAAGAGACAAACACAGGGCAGGCAAAAAGGAAATACTCAGCTCCGTCTCTGCTGCTAAGCTTCAAAGCAGCAGAGAAAATGGCATCAGGATAGCAGAACTCCCACAGCAGCAACACCACCATCACACACAAGCTCCACACGAGCTCCACACACCAATTTGGTCTGCATAGAACAAAAACTCTATAACCGACGATCAGCTGGTGACTATTTAAAGGGAGGTGAGAGTGGTTACCAACCAACATCAGCTGATTAGCCTAAAAGGACTGCCAGCAAGAGACTAACATTAACTCTTGTTGGACCAAAAGTAAAAAACAACATTTAAATTTCAGCAGACCCAGAGCTGCCATGAATGATTCATGACACCGATATTCTCCTTCAGGATTTATTGGTGGACAGCAGAATTCATGGCTCCATTTACTACAGCAAGTCTTCCAGGTCCTGAAGAAGCAAAACAGCCTCAGCCCATCACACTACCAACACCCCATTTTACTGTTGGTATGATGTTCCTTTTCTGTAATGCTGTGTTGCATCTAAGCCAGATGTAATGGAACATACAACTTCCAAAAAGTTTAACTTTTGTCTCATCAGTCCACGGAGTATTCTCCAAAAAGTCTTGGGGATCATCAAGATGTTTTCTGGCAAAACTGAGATGAGCCTTTATGTTCTTATTGCTTAGCAGTGGTTTTCATCTTGGAACTCTGCCATGCAGGCCATTTTTTCCCAGTCTCTTTCTTATGGTGTAGTCATGAACACTGACCTTAACTGAGACAAGAGAGGCCTTTAGTTCTTTGGATGTTTGTTCTGGGGTCTTTTGTGACCCCTTGAGTGAGTTGTCGCTGTCCTCTTGGGGTAATTTTGGTCGACCGGCCACTCTTGGGAATGTTCACCACTGTTTCTTGTTTTTGGCGTTTGTGGATAATGGCTCTCACTGTGGTTTGCTGGAGACCCAAAGCTTTAAAAATGGCTTTATAACCTTTTCCAGACTGATAGATCTCAATTACTTTGTTTCTCATTTGTTCCCGAATTTTTTTGGATTGCGTCATGATATCTAACTTTTGAAGAGCTTTTGGTCTACTTCACTTTGTCAAGCAGGTCCTATTTAAGTGATTTCTTGATTGAAACAGTAATCAGGCCTGTGTGTGGCTAGGGAATTTGAACTCAGCTTCCCAAAGATGTGATATACCAGTTAATTTATGTTAGAAGGGGGGGCAATCACTTTTTCACATGGGCCATGTAGGGTTGGATTTCTTTTTCCATTAATAATATAGACCTTCATTTAAAAACTGCATTTTGTGTTTACTTGTGTTATTTTTGTCTAACATTTTAATTTATTTGGTGATCTGAAGCATTTAAGTGTGACATACATGCCAAAATATAGGAAATCAGGAAGGGGGCAAACACTTTTTTTTTCACACAACTGTAGTGGAGTACATCTGTGAATTCATGACACCATCAATTAACTCTAGCTCCACGACGCCAGGTGCACTCATGCAGGCCCACATAAGGACACTGCTACCACCATGTTTCACTGTATGCATGCATTTTTCTTTGTACTTTATTCTCTCCTTTTTGCCACCATACAATTTTGAAGCCTTCAGTTCTTAAAACATTTATCTTGGTATCATTACTTCAGAGTATAGAGTCCCAGTGGTCTTCATATTTTTCAGTATGGGTCCTGGCAAATTGTAAGAGGGCTATTTTGTGCATTGGCTTTAGAAAAGGAATCCTTCATGGATGACATGCCATTCCTCTGCAATTTTTGGCTTTCTACTTCTTTAACTAACTGCAGTGAAACTGTATGTTGAATTTATTCAACCTATCTCATCAGAAGACGCTCTTGTTTAGGTGTTAGCTTCTGTGGTCAGCCTAGATGTGTCTGTGAGATGGTTGCAGTTCCATCTTTGTTAATTTTTTTTATCACACAGCATTCTGACTGTTAAGTAAAGCTTTGATGATCTTCTTAACCCCTTCACCTTTCTTGTGTAAAGAAATTTTCCTTTTAAGGTTTTGTTCCATTCCTTTCCATGTGGTGCCACCTCTGACAGCATTAAATGGGAAGCGCTTTTCTCTGTAAAAGGGATTGTTCGGTCTAAAATTAATGTGAATCCTCCCAGCACATGCACTGCATGCTGTGAGGATTTGCCGTTATCTGCTCCTGGAATGGGGGTCAAGTATGCGATATGCATACTCCTGGCCAGAACCCATCCAGAGGGCATGGCCTTGCTTATTACACTTGTATTGGCAAGGCTGTGCCCACTAGACGGCAGTGCCCATGAGATCGGGCATGACTTCACTCAATACACTTGTTATGAAAGAGTAAAATGTAACAAATATGCAAAAATAGTGGAATTTGGGTGAGGTGCAGATACGTTTTTCACAGGACTGTATTTACTCCATGTGAACGTACTCTTATAGTGCTCTTAGGAAATCACATGCATGTATTTATGTATTGACGATCTTAAAGCAACTTCTTTATGAAAGGTAATAAATCTTTTAGCATCTTCTTTTTCAAAAATAAACAATTCTATCTGACCATGCTAAAATACAACACCCTTCATACTTAGTTCCTATAGATAGATAACTTTTTCATTATCCACGTAAAGTCATTTCAGGAGGGATAAAATAAAATAAGAAAATAAATTGTCAACAGTTTGTCACTTGATATATAGTAACATTTGATATGACTTTATGATAACCATAGTAGAAAATGTTTGCTACACTGTGTGCACAATTATTAGGCGAGGAAGTATTTATGACCACATCATCATTTTTATGCAGATTTTCCAACTCCAAGATGTGTAAACTTGACTGCTTATTGGATGAAGCAGATCAGGTGATGTGTATTTGTGTAATTAAGAAGGGTGTGGCGTAAGGATATCAACACTCTATAAGGCAGATTATTTTCCTGAGGCAAAATGGGCCAAAAAAAGGAGATTTTTGTGTACTCACCGTAAAATCTCTTTCTCTTAGCCTCTAAATGGGGGACACAGGACCATGGGACACAGGACCATGGGTGTTATGCTGCTGTCCACTAGGAGGCGACACTATGCATAATCTGAAAAAGATTAACTGTGGCTCCTCCTCTGCAGTATACACCCCTGGATGGCGTCAGCCTTCTCCAGTTTTGTGAAAAAGCAGTAGGAGGAACGTAACATGAATAACATAATTATGCCTGTAAGAAGGCAACTATGTGCGAGCTCAAGAAAACAATATGAGAACTCAACAGTTACAACGGCCCGGAAAGGGCAACAGGGTGGGAGCTGTGTCCCCCAATTAGAGGCTAAGAGAAAGAGATTTTAGGGTGAGTACACAAAAATCTTCTTTACTCTGTCGCCTCATTGGGGGACACATGACCATGGGACGTCCTAAAGCAGTCCCTGGGTGGGAAGCAATGGACGAATATTGTGCAGACAGGCCCCTATACTTAGGGCACCGCCGCCTGCAGAACACGTCTACCCAGGCTCGCGTCTGCTGAGGACTGAGTATGAACCCTGTAGTATTTAGTAAACGTGTGCAGGCTAGTCCAAGTGGCTGCCTTACACACTTGTTGTGCCGAAGCCTGGTGCCGAATGGCCCAGGAGGCCCCTACCACCTGTGTAGAGTGTGCCGTAATACTGGCTGGAAGAGGAGAATTCTTAAGGCGGTAGGCCTCTTGTATGGTGGATTTGATCCACCTGGCAAGGGTAGCTTTGGAAGCTGGCAGACCCTTGTTGCCACCTTCCGGAAGGAGGAAAAGAGAATCAGACCTCCGGAAGGACGCAGTCCTAGACACGTATATACGCAATGCCCTGACGAGGTCAAGCGTATACAGAGCCTTCTCCACTATATGAACCGGAACCGGACAAAGGGATGGTAGTGAAATTTCCTCATTGAGGTGGAAGTTGGACACAACCTTCGGAAGGAAGGATGGGACCGTACGAAGAATTACCTTGTCCTGGTGAAAAGCCAGGAAGGGCCGTCTGCAGGAGAGTGCTGTCAGTTCAGACACCCTGCGTAGTGAGGTGATTGCCACCAGGAAAACCACCTTCTGGGAGAGAAGGCGGAGCGCGACCTCCTTAAGGGGTTCGAAGGGTGGTTCCTGCAATGCTGTCAGGACCAGGTTGAGGTCCCACGTTTCTAGTGGTCGTCTGTAGGGGGGAACCAATCGGGAAACCCCCTGAAGAAAAGTCCTTACTTGCGGCTTGGTAGCAATGCGCCTTTGAAAAAGCACTGAGAGGGCTGACACCTGGCTCTTAAGCGAGCCCAATGACAGCCTGGCCTCCAGACCCGATTGGAGAAAACCAAGTACTTTGGGTAGGGAATAAGGGAGTGGGGTCTGGCCACGAGATTTGCACCAGGTAAAGAAAGCTTTCCAGGTACGGTAATAGATCTTGGCAGAGGCTGGCTTCCGTGCCCTGATCATGGTTCCAATGACGTCCAGCGAGAGCCCTGCCTTTGTTAGAACCCAGGTCTTAAGGTCCACGCCGTCAAATTGAGAGCCCCTGAGTTCTGGTGGTAGAACGGGCCTTGTGATAGAAGATCGTGGCAGCCAGGGAGACGCCAGGGGGCGTCTGCTGTAAGTTGTACGATATCGGCGTACCAATGTACGTCTGGGCCAGTCCGGTGCAATTAGGATGGTTGGAACTCCCTCTTGTTTGAGCTTCCTCACCACTCTGGATATCAGGGGGAGAGGTGGAAAAATGTACAGAAGCTGGAACTGGGTCCAGTCCTGAACCAGGGCATCTGCTCCGAGTGACCACGAATAGTGTGTTCTGGCCATGAAGTTGGAGACCTTGGCATTGAAGTGGGATGCCATTAGGTCCACATCCGGGGTCCCCCAGCGATGGCAGATCTGGCAAAAAATTTTGAGATGGAGAGACCACTCTCCCGAGTCTATTTCTTGTCAGCTGAGGAAGTCTGCTTCCCAGTTGTCCAACCCTGGAATGTGGACCGCCGAGAGAACCGACCCGGTGTCCTCCGCCCAGTGGAGCCTCGCATCGCCTGGGTACTGCGGGTCCCCCCTTGGTGATTCACATATGCCACAGCCGTGGCATTGTCCGACTGTATTCTGATGTGAGAGGCTGACAGTAAGTGATGAAAGGCCCTCAAAGCCAGGAGGATGGCACAAATTTCCAGGATGTTGATGGGCATGGTCGCTTCCACTGGGGACCACTTGCCCTGTGCCCTGTGGTGTAGGTGCACTGCACCCCAACCCGTCAGGCTCGCATCGGTGGTCAGAACTTTCCAATGACTTGTGAGAAAGGATTTCCCCTTTGCTAGCGAGGTTGGCTTGAGCCACCAGTGCAGGGACCTCTTGGTTGACGACATTAGCCGGAACTCCCTGTCGAGAGAGAAAGGGTTCTTGTCCCAGGACTTGAGGATGGCTAGTTGAAGAGGCCTGAGGTGAAACTGGGCAAATGGGACTGCTTCTATTGCTGCCCCCATCTTGCTGAGGACTCTCATGGCAAACCGGAGAGATCAAGGGGGTTTGCGGAGGAGGGTGCGAACTCCTAGATGGAGAGCCAGTGCCTTGTCCTTGGGAAGGAGCACTAGACCTCTGGAGGTGTTGAATAGCATTCCCAGGAAGGTCAGAGACTGACTCGGGGTTGGTGATGACTTTTGTAGGTTGACTAACCAGCCCATGCGACTCAGAGTGTCGACTGTGATTGAGATGCTGAGCTCGCAGTCCTTGAAAGTGGGAGCCTTGATGAGTAGATCGTCCAAGTATGGAACGACTACTATGCGTCGGGAGTGCAGGACGTCCATGGTGGCTGCCAAGACTTTGGTAAACACTCTGGGAGCCGTGGCAAGTCCAAACGGGAGAGCCACGAACCGGTAGTGGTCCTGGTCGATTGCGAACCTGAGAAATCTCTGATGGGCAGGTGCAATCGGTATATGCAGGTATGCGTCTTGTATGTCTATGGAGGCGAGATATTCTCCCTTCTCCATGGACGCAATGATGGACCGAAGGGACTCCATGCGGAAGTGACGGACCCGTATGTATTTGTTGAGTTGTTTTAAGTCCAGTATGGGCCGCATGCTGCCTCCTTTCTTGGGGACTACGAATAGATTGGAGTAGAACCCTCGGACGCGCTCGGCCGTGGGGACCGGTACTATGACTCCTGCTTGAAAAAGCGAGGAGACCACTTGCTGGATGGCACGAGCCTTGGCTGGTGGTTTTGGGGGGACAGAGAGGAAGAATCTGTCCCGTGGGTTGGAGGTGAACTCTATCTTGTATCCGGAAGACACTAGTTCCCTGACCCACCTGTCTTCTGTAATAGGCAGCCAGATGATGAAAGAGCAAAAGTCGGCCGCCTACAGGTGTGGTGTCTTCCGGGGTCCATGAGTCATGATGAGGAGAAAGTCTGAGATTTTCCTCCTCTGGGTTTAGACTGGGCCGCTTTTGACTGCCAGGTCTTGTCCGACCTTTGCGTTGATCGTGAGTTGTCCCTGCGTGGGGAATGCTTACGATTTTGTGCTGGACATGAGACGGACCAGCCCGAAGAATTCCGAAAGGATCGGAATCGAGTTTGGTTACGCTTCTTGTGTGTTTAGGTTTCAGTTGGGGAAGAGAGGTACTCTTACCCCCGGTGGCGTTGGATATCATCGTATCCAACTGTTCACCAAAAAGTCACCCACTGAGGTAGGGGAGGTGCATGAGGGACTTCTTTGAGGCTGCGTTGGCTTTCCATTCCCGCAGCCAGAGGATTTGTGATGGTGTTTGATGCTATCCCCGCTACTCCCCTTGCTGAATCCAGAGCTGCATGAAACAAGTAATCTGCTACGACTGCTATTTGAACCGCTTGGTCCGACAGCTCAGGAGCGGATGCTTGGAGGCCAGCTTGTAAATTTTGGGCCCAGGCCAGAATGGCTTTGGCAGCCCAAACAGAAGCGGACGCGGGAGCCAGGGATGCCCCTGCAGCCTCGAAAATTGAACGAGCCATGCGTTCTACCTGCCGGTCTGCTGCGTCCCTGAGGGTTGAGCTATTTCGCAGTGAAAGAAGGGTCTGTGCTGCTAGTCTAGAGACTGGGGGGTCCACTTCGGGTGGGTCTGTCCACTCCTTGGTATCCTTCTGCAGGAAGGGGTACCTCGCCTCCAGATATTTGCGATTAGCGAATTTTTTCTCAGGCTGTGAGAACTGCTTTTTAAGTATCGCCTTAAACTCTGGGTGGTTAGAGAACACCTTCGGCGGCTTCAGAGGTCCTTCAAAGGAAATCTTGTGTTCTGGGGCCTCTGGTGGCGGATCAGAAATGTCCAGCACCCGATGGATGGAAGAGATTAAGTCCTCAACTAGTGCTGTATTGCTAGGGGGGATTGGGATCAGGGACCCCTCCGTTTCCTTGTCTGAGTCGGAGTCACAGATGCCTTCCGAATCCTGTGTATCACTGAGGCATCCCCTGCTGGGTGAGCTGGGGAGGAGGCCTTCTCTGGTCGGGGATTGCGGAGATCTGCATTGTCTGTCCCTGGAAGGGGACGGTCTAGATGAACTACGATGTCTCTCCCTAGAAGGGGATGACCGAGTGCTATGGGATGACGTAGATGGACTGTGGGTCCGCTTGCGTCCTGACTTAGACGTGGATGTGCCAGGGTCATCCTGTCCCTGAGTCAAGCTCTCCCTTTGCTGGGTAACGGTCATAGCCAAGGCATGACTCTGTAGAGCCTGAAGCAATGTGGAGGTTAGGTTATCTATAGACTGCGTCATAGATTGTGACATCTGAGTGACCCATTCCGGCGTGGCATTAGACACCGAAGCATTGGCAGGGGCCTCTTGGGGCTCTGACACAGTAGTCTGAGTGCAGTCCTGGCAGTGTGGGTACACACTGCCGCTGGGGAGAGCGGTCCTGCAGGCTGTGCAGAATGCATAATAGCAGTCCTGCCTGGTTCTCTTGGACCTTGAGCCCGGCATAGTGTACAGAGTGCAGATGGGCTGCTATGCAGAGGACCTTACAGGGGTAGCTATGCAGAGGTCCCTATAGAGGAGCCTTATAGGGAATATGGATTCACAGCCAAGTAAAACAACCCAGCTGTGATCTTACCCCACCAGTTTGCCCCTAGGTCCAGCGCCAAAGATCCACAGTCCTGTGCCCCCCGGAGACTGGCTGGCCTTGTCCTGGTCCTGCTGACCGGGAGATGCAGGGTTAATCCTTGCTGCAGTAGAAATGGCTGCCGAGGAGAAGAGGCAGGGGGAGAAGGGGGAGGAAAGGCGGCAAAGCTGTGTAAAAACGCACCCTTTCTGTCTCGATCCGCCCCTTCTATGACACTGTAGAGTGTCATATTTGTCATCCGGGGGGCGGGATGGGGGGCGGAGAGGAGGCAGCGGCTTCAGCTAGGCCGAAGCCGGGGCCTAAATTAGATGCCTGATGCCCAGAAGGGCTCCAGGCCGGCGCGAAAGTCTGGGAGGGGGGTCGGATCTGAACCGGACCCCCCCAGATTTAAAGGCATGATAGTGGTGGGGCTGTAAGAGGAAGGGAGGCCCGGTGAGGGGTCCCCCTGAGGCAGTATAGAGCTGGTGCTGCCACAGAGACAGGGGCGCAGGGAGCCCTGTGTCTGTCTGTGCCATGCCTGCCTGCACTCCCCCCGGCCCCAACAGGAGCCCGCAGCTGGGCTGGGGTCCCTGGATGCAGGCGCAGTGTGCTGGCCCATTGCTGGGAGCTGCAGAGTGCTGCCTGTACAGGCCCTACCTGAGGCATCTAAACCTAATGCTCCCAGAGGGGGATTAGGGAGGGTGCTGTTGTCACCTTCAGGGGCCTTTATCCTCGCCTCGACCTCAACCCAGAAACCAAGAGGAATTAGGGAAGGAGGGGGAGTCTCGACTTCAAACCAGCACCCGAGGGACTGGGAAGGAGCAACATGGGGAATAGCCATCTCTACTTCAACCGGGCACCCCGTGATAGGGGGCCGAGGAAGGAGCCATGCTGGGAGTCTCACAGGAGACCCACTTTTCTTCATTTGTAATCCGTCGGGAAAAAAAACGGAGTAAAAATAAAATCTTAGGTGTGCCTCCTATGCGGCACTAAGCAAAAACTGGAGAAGGCTGATGCCGTCCAGGGGTGTATACTGCAGAGGAGGAGCCACAGTTAATCTTTTTCAGATTATGCAGTGTCGCCTCCTAGTGGACAGCAGCATAACACCCATGGTCCTGTGTCCCATGGTCCTGTGTCCCCCAATGAGGCGACAGAGTAAAGAAATTTAACTTACTACGAAAAGTAAAGAGTTGTTAAGTCGTCGAGAGGGATGCAGGCAGTGGTGTAACAATCGTAGTCACAGAGGGTGAGTCTGTGACTGGGTCTGTAGAGTCACGGGGCTGCCAATGCCATTTTCAGCTGAATGTGTGTCCTTGAATACACATTAAGCTTAACTGTATTATGGAGCAGAGAGCCACTGGTTCGTTGCACCGCAATAGCTATATTCACCGCCGGCTCAAGAGTAGCCCACAGCTGACGTTGGCGTGCCTATTGCGGGTGCGCATACCATCACTGTCATGCTCCGTCCACCATTCTGCTTTGGGTATGGAGCAAGAAGAAAATGCCACTTGCTGTGGAAGGAGCAGTAAAAGGGCATTATTACATAATGGGAACTCAGTACAGGGATTGCTACAGGATGGAGGACATTATTCATTATTACAGGAAGGGACCCAAGATAGGGGGCAATATTACAGAATGGGGCCAGGACAGGGGACATTATTACAATATGGAGGACATTATTACAGGATAGATGTCAGGACAAGGGACACTATTAAAGGATGGGTGATATGAAGGGGGCATTATTGCAGGGGCCTATACATCTGACCAAAATCAAGTAGGGGCCCAAGTCCAAACTTTGCATCGAGAACTAGAGGAGTCCAGTTATGCCATTGGATGCAGCACTCTTGAAATTGCTAAGATATTGAGGTGTTATCACAGAGCCATCAAAAGTTTTATTGCAAATAGTCAACAGGGTCGTAAAAAACTTGTTGAGTAAAAAAGATGCATATTAACTTACAATGATTTGAGAAGAATCAAACATGAAGTGACCAAGGCCATTATCCTCCAGTTCCGTCATATTCCAGAACAACAATCTCCCTGGAATGCTCAGAAGTACAAGGTATTCAGTGCTCAGAGACACTGTAAAAGACACATAAGTCGAAATGTCAAAACCGGGCCAAGGTATATCTGAAGACAGATTTTTCACAGGTTTTATGGACTGATAAGATGAGAGTGACTTTTAACAGATCAGATGAAACCTCTTTTGAACAGTGTCTGGGAGGCTGTAATTTCTGCTGCCCAAAAGGTTGCTCCTCAACAGATTAATAAACTGACAGACTCCATGGATGGAAGACTTATGACTATTATTAAAAATAAGGCTGGCTATATTGGTCACTGATATCTTATCTGAAATGTCAGAAATTTATTTTTGTACATTGTGAGTTGTTTGGTTAATTTCATCTGAGAAAATAATAAACAATTGTGATGGGAAAATGTACTTTTTTTCATCTAGCTGCATAATAATTTTGCACATATCTCCTCCTAAAGAAAGACAAGACTTCACTTATACTTTCTTAAATATTTACGTTTACAGTATTAACTTTTTGGATTTCCTGACAGCACTGTAGTTGTTCAATAATAAAATGAATTATCAAAAATACAAATTGTTTAATTGAGCACACAGTGTAAATAGCATTTCGTATCTAAAGATAGAACATTTACATACTTTAAGAGGATATAGCCTGGAATATAACCTTAAAATCCAGGGACATAGAGCTATTGTGATGTACCAGAGCGTAGAAAGGCTAAATAGCACTGCTAAGATGCTGTCAGTAATGAAAAGTCAGAATAACATGACATTCAGCATGTCAGGGGGATTGATCTACAAGTCCCAAAGCAATAAATATACAGTGACAGAGAAGAAAACAAAGCCTTAGACATAAAATAACAACATGAATGTGTGAAACATAAATATCCTGGATTCAACTATCTACAGTCGAAACGAAGATTCTTGTATACTGTATAGGATTTATTTACAGTGGTCCAGGAGTGTCCACAAAAATCAAGGAATGAATGAGGGATCCGGTTTACTTAGAATATGCTTACATGGGCCAACCAGCAGGACAATACAACTGCCAATTGGTAAATATCAAATGGTGGTCTCTTCATAGCCTGTTTACACAGGCAGACAACAGTAGGAGATCACTCAGTGTTCATAGGCTACCACTGTTCTTGGCAGCACGTGTCCTGTTTATAGAACGATGATCTTTTGTGCTGCTCAAAAGACCATTCAGGTCTTGGTTCTAGCTGGGCCATTCCAAAAGCCTCATCTTCTTTTTTTTTTACTTAATTTATATATATATATTTTTTAAAAGAACTGAAATTACAAACATAGCCACCATCACAGTATGCGTTAGAGAGTCGCATATTTTATACCATCCACGGTAAAATGACATTAGCGTCGTCCCTTCTTTTAGGGTAATAATAATAATAATCTTTATTTATATAGCGCCAACATATTCCGCAGCGCTTTACAGTTTAACAGTTTCAAACACAACAGTCATAAGTAACAACGTTAACAATACAATAATTAAAGCAAAATAAGATGACCCTGCTCGTGAGAGCTTACAATCTACAATGAGGTGGGGGAGATACAAAGCACAGGTGTGTGTTTACAATGATGTATTTACAATGATGGTCCAGCCATCTTCAGGGGGTGGGAGATAGATGGAGATAGTGAATGGGCTACACACACACAAACATAAAATGACTTTGATTAGTGAACGTGGTAGGCCGCTCTGAACAAATGTGTTTTGAGCGAGCACCTAAAACTATGCAAATTGTGGATGGTCCTAATATCTTGGGGTGGAGCATTCCAGAGGATTGGCGCAGCACGGGAGAAGTCTTGGAGTCGGGAGTGGGAGGTACGGATTAGTGCAGAGGTTAGTCGAAAGTCATTTGCAGAGTGCAGCGGTCAGTTAGGCTGATAGACAAAAATGAGGGAGAAGATGTAAGGGGGTGCCGCACTGTGGAGAGCTTTGTGGGTGAGAACAAGTACTTTGAATTGTATCCTGTAATGAATGGGCAGCCAGTGTAAAGACTGGTGGAGAGCGGACGCGTCCGAGTAATGATTAGCCAGATGGACGACCCTGGCTGCTGCATTAATGATGGACTGGAGAGGGGAAAGTCAAGTAATGGGGAGGCCAATTAATAGAGCATTGCAGTAGTCCAGGCGGGAGTGGATCAGGGCGACAGTGAGGGTTTTTGATGTCTCCATGGTAAGAAAAGGGCGGATTCTAGAGATGTTCTTTAGGTGTAAGCGGCACGAGCGGGCAAGAGATTGTATATGGGAGGTGAAGGAGAGATCAGAGTCAAACATAATACCCAGACAGCGCGCCTGCTGTCTGGGTGTTTTTATGGTGCCACCCACGGAGAGGGAAATGTCAGATTTAGGGAGGTTAGTAGATGGCGGGAGCAGAAGAAGTTCAAGTTTTGGAGAGGTTGAGTTTCAGATAGAGAGCGGACATGATGTTGGAGACTGCAGACAGACAGTCAGTGGCGTTCTGTAGTACAGCGGGGGTAAGGTCAGGGGATGAAGTGTATAGTTGTGTGTCATCAGCATAAAGATGGTACTGAAAGCCAAATCTGCTGATGGTCTGTCCAATTGGGGCTGTGTAGAGGGAGAAGAGAAGGGGGCCAAGGACTGAGCCCTGAGGTACCCCGACAGTGAGAGGAAGAGGAGATGAAGTGGAGCCAGAGAACAGAACACTGAAGGAGCGGTCAGAAAGATAGGAAGAGAACCAGGAGAGAGCAGTGTCCTTAATGCCTAGTGACTTGAGCCTAGAGAGTAGGAGAGGGTGGTCAACAGTGTCAAAAGTTGCAGAAATGTCGAGAAGAATGAGCAGAGAGTGGTCACCGTTACGTTTTGCTGTCAGAAGGTCATTGGTCACTTTGATGAGTGCAGTTTCTGTCGAATGTAGGGGGCCGAAACCGGACTGTGAAGGGTCTAGGAGGGAGTGAGTGGAGAGGTAACGGGTAAGGCGGGAGTATATCAGGTGCTCCAAGAGTTTAGAGATGAAGGGGAGATTGGATACTGGTCTGTAGTTGTTTGTGCAGGATGGGTCGAGAGCGGGTTTCTAATGATAGAGTGTTTGAATGAGGAGGGGAAGAGATTAAAGATTGTAGTTAGGTGAGTTGTGACGATTGGAGAGAGAGACTGGAGTAGGTGTGAGAGAATGGGGTCGGTGGTGCATGTAGTCGGACGAGAAGAGGAGAGGAGCCTGGAGACTTCTTCTTCTGTGATGGGATCGAATGTGGAGAGTGAGCCAGGGAAAATGCAGGGACGGATGGGAGTCACTAAACTTGGTGATTGGGAGTGGATTTCCTGATGGATATTGTCTATTTTCTCTATAAAGTGGGAGGCCAGGTCATCAGCACAAATCTGTGATAGAGGCTTGTGCTTTTGGCCTGAGGAGGGAGTGAAAGGTGTCAAAAAGTTTCTTGGGGTTGTTGGATAGTGAGGAGATCAGGGTGGTGAAGTAGGTCTGTTTGGCGAGGGTATGGAACATTTGATATATATATGGGTCCTGAAATGGGAACTGGACATCCGTTTATATAGATGCGTTAGATCTGTAATTATTCAGTGAACCTGTCCCAGGGAGTCCAAGTCTGAATAAATGTGTCCATAGAATTGTGAAGCAATGCTATAAGATTTTCCATCAAGTGAATGTCTTTTATCCTTGTATATAGGTGCCATATAGAAGGGGGGATGTTTTTTTTTCCAAAACAAAAGAAGTTAAACATTTTGCTGCTGTCAAAAGTTGGAGGAGAAGTCTGGTCCTACATTTATCTAAATCTCTCGGAAACACATTTAGGATATATGTAATATGGTCAAATCTAGGCCTATCTAACACATTTCCCACTGGGTTCTCTTAGTGATGAGTGAACATGCTTGAATATCGTGTTATCCAAGAGTGCTTGGGTGTTATCTGAGTTTCTTGAGCGTATCATTGATAAGGCAATCACCCAATGTGTTGTGGCTGGCTAACAGCCGGTAATCATGCAGCTGCGGCACTTGAATATATTACTCGAGCACGTCCAATAACACATAACAGCGGAACATGCCCGGATAACATGATATCCGAGCACGTTCGCTCATCACTACTTAACTTTCTTCCAATAGCCTGATAGCAAAGGACAGGTCCAAAATATATGATAAAGAGAGCCCTTCCCTGTGTTATATCTCTAGCATGTGTCTGGAATTGCATGGTTAAACATGTGCAGGAATTCTGGGTGTGATTCCAGGTCATAAGTATTTTGATTTGATTCTCTTTGTAAAGCATATTAATGAACAACCTAAATGACCTGGGCCATATCACTTGCCATAGCTGTAATGACAATTCTTTTCCTACCCAAGTTTCCCACCTCCCCATATTAATAGTAATTAATTAAAAGTGAACATATATCAGATATTAGTCCTCTGGTTGAAGAACCTCTTGAACAGAGATATAACTGTTACATAGTTATTAAGGTTGAAGGAAGACTGTAAGCCCATCTAGTTCAACCCATAGCCTAACCTAACATGCCCTAACATGTTGATCCAGAGGAAGGCAAAAAAAACCCATGTGGCAAAGAGTAACTCCACCATGGGGAAAAAAATTCCTTCCCGACTCCACATACGGCAATCAGACTAGTTCCCTGGATCAACGCCTTATCAAGGAATCTAGTGTATATACCCTGTAACATTATACTTTTCCAGGAAGGTATCCAGTCCCCTCTTAAATTTAATTAATGAATCACTCATTACAACATCATACGGCAGAGAGTTCCATAGTCTCACTGCTCTTACAGTAAAGAATCCGCGTCTGTTATTATGCTTAAACCTTCTTTCCTCCAGACGTAGAGGATGCCCCCTTGTCCCTGTCTCAGGTCTATGATTAAAAAGATCATCAGAAACGTCTTTGTACTGTCCCCTCATATATTTATACATTAAAATAAGATCACCCCTTAGTCTTCGTTTTTCCAAACTAAATAGCCCCAAGTGTAATAACCTATCTTGGTATTGCAGACCCCCCAGTCCTCTAATAACCTTGGTCGCTCTTCTCTGCACCCGCTCCAGTTCAGCTATGTCTTTCTTATACACCGGAGACCAGAACTGTGCACAGTATTCTAAGTGTGGTCGAACTAGTGACTTGTATAGCGGTAAAATTATGTTCTCCTCATGAGCATCTAGGCCTCTTTTAATACATCCCATTATTTTATTTGCCTTTGTAGCAGCTGCCTGACACTGGCCACTGAATATGAGTTTGTCATCCACCCATATACCCAGGTCTTTTTCATTGACGGTTTTGCCCAGAGTTTTAGAATTAAGCACATAGTTATACATCTTATTACTTCTACCCAAGTGCATGACCTTACATTTATCCCCATTAAAGCTCATTTGCCATTTATCAGCCCAAGCTTCTAGTTTACATAAATCAGCCTGTAATATAAAATTGTCCTCCCCTGTATTGATTACCCTGCAGAGTTTAGTGTCATCTGCAAATATTGAAATTCTACTCTGAATGCCCCCTACAAGGTCATTAATAAATGTTAAAAAGAAGAGGGCCCAATACTGACCCCTGTGGTACCCCACTGCTAACTGCAACCCAGTCCGAGTGTGCTCCATTAATAACCACCCTTTGTTTCCTATCCCTGAGCCAGCTCTCAACCCACTTACACATATTTTCCCCTATCCCCATTACTCTCATTTTATGTAACAACCTTTTGTGTGGCACCGTATCAAAAGCTTTGGAAAAGTCCATATACACTACGTCCACTGGGTTCCCTTGGTCCAGTCCGGAACTTACCTCTTCATAGAAGCTGATCAAATTAGTCTGACATGAACGGTCCCTAGTAAACCCGTGCTGATACTGGGTCATAAGGTTATTCCTCTTCAGATACTCCCTTATAGTATCCCTTAGAATGCCCTCCAGGATTTTACCCACAGTAGAGGTTAAGCTTACTGGGTAATTTGTTGGTATGAGAAGTATGCTGATAGAGGTAGTTTATGTGAATTACGTAATTCATTAAATGTTTTAGGTTTCCTTGTGAGTGGGTTGACTATATCTTGAAAGCAGAATAGTCCGTCCACTAGCTATCCATATCATATTTCAGACCTTCTGGGAGATGTGGGGTACAGAGAAAAGGGGTCAAAAGTGATGCATGAGTAGCCAATTGGTATTTTATTTTACATCTGCGCCTGATGTCTCTGCAAAAAGCCATCATGCCTAATAAGTCACGAGAGGGAATGTCATATGAAGTTCCCAATACCAATAATCTAGGATGGAAGGGAGTAATCCAAAGCTTTTAGATTTCTGTCCATTTATTATATTATTATATGTGTATAAGGTTGACCAGGAAGACAAATGGCACAGGTGTGCTGCATAATAGTACAAGATAATGTCGGGGCAGGATAGGCCACCACGTGACCTGGAGGCACATAACACTGAATTGGGAATGGATTGTCTTCCAGGTTTACCAGATAAATTTCAGAAGAGCCGCCTGAATTTTTTTCAGAACCGCCATTGGTACTTTGGCCAATATTGTTTTAAACAGATACAGGAAACGAGGAAGGGTAGTTATTTGGTGGGCTGCTATTTTACCTAGAAAGGAAATGTGGAGAGTCGACCATTTCTTTAGGTGCAAGTCTACCTTCCGTATCAAGGGTGGGAAGTTTGCCTGAAAGAGGAAGTTATATGTAGAAGTAATGTTAATTCCCAATTGTCACAAAAAATTATTACATCAGCTGTAAATGTAGGACTTTTTTAAATATTGAAGTTTAAGGTACGGAGTATTAAGTGGCAAAGCTTCTGGTTTACTAGTATTAAGTTTATAAACAGATAATATGCTATAACAATCTAAAATTAGATGTAGATTAGGAAGTGAAATCAGGGGGTTCGTTAATTAAAGCATTACATCATCAGTGAACAGTGCAACTTTAAAGGATCTACCTCGAATTTGGATTTATTTTATATCCGGGTAAATCCTTATTTGAGCTGCAAAGAGTTCAATGCTACGCACATATAGAAGGGGGAGAGCGGGCATCCTTGACGAGTGTCGTTTTTTATGGAGAGGCCAGTAGAATGTGCAAACATACAGATGCCTTTGGACATGAGTAAGGTCCCTTCAAAGCCATGACAAATGGTCCTGTTAATCCAAAGTGATGCAGGGTGCGAAACATAAAGGACCAATCTAGCCTATCAAAGGACTTCTCTGCATCCAAGCCCAAAAGGACAACCTCCGTGCCACCCTTATTAGTCACTTCCACCAAATCCAGCAATTGTCTAGACTTCTCGGCTGCTTGCCGAAAACAAATTAATCCCAACTGGTCTTTGTGAACCAATTGTGGGAGCCAGATGTTTAGACGCTCTGCAAATAATTTTGTAAATATCTTTAAGTCTGAGTTTAACAAACTTATGAGACTATAGCTCATGCACTCAGTGTGTTCTAGGGGTAGCCGTAATAAATGAATGAAGTAATGAGTCTGGTATGTCTCCTCCATTCATAAATGAATTGAAGAGTTGAGCCATATATGGGGATAATATGTTCACACATATTTTATAATATAGATAAGGCAGCCCATATGGGCTTATGTCCTGGTAGGTCTTTTATAATCGTTTCTATTTCCTCTGCCGATACTTTCTGATTTAAATCATCCAGTTCTTGGGTTACATACCAAATACGCCCTCAACTACAACCACGGAGGACCGTGCGAATAAGGTCAACCTACAAAATAGTCCCCCAAAGAAAAGAGATCATATAAAAATAGTTTTTATTAAGCCATATTAAAATATAATTAAAAAAGGGATAACATTTGTACAAAAAAGACAAGCAAACATTGGGCAGAAATATGCAACAGGTCTAACAATAATGATATTCATTAATAAGCCATCAGAAAATAAATAGCACAATGCTAGAAAGTGAAACAAGTGGTAAAGTGCATATGCATTAGGACCAATAGCAAACAAGGATCTAGGTACAACTAGTTCAGTAATGAAATGTAATATGTGGTAAGCACAGTTGCTTAGAAGTCATATATAAAGATATTCCTCTGCACATCATAATCATATATAGACTAAAGTAAAAAAAAGAGTATTTAGGCTGATGAAACCCATAGTTACCCACAATCCAGACTGCCACAACGTACCCCCTGACGCGCGTTTTGAGAATCTCTTAATCAGAAGGTGTCCTGGTAGGTCTTTTATAATCATTTCTATTTCCTCTGCAGATACTTTCTGATTTAAATCATCCAGTGCTTCTTGGGTTAGTTTAGAGAGTTGACATGAAGATAGATATTCATCTAATATTTTGTTCTAGTCTGGCTGAGATATGGGCAATGCGGAAGGAAGCGCATAAAGAGATGAATGATTTGTATGAAAAATATGTACTACATTTGTGGGATCATAGTGTAGGGTACCTGCTGAGTCCTTAATTCCATAGTGGAAACTAGTAGTTTTTGGTCCCTCAGCTTTTTGGCCAACATGGAGTGAGCATTATTACTGTATCTGTAATATCTTTGTTGAGAATAATGGAGCAATTTTTCAACTTTCATACAGGAAAGTGTTTTCAGTTGGGCTCTGAGATCAATTACCTTTTTAAGGAGACATTTAGAAGGGTGAGTGTTTAATTGGGACTCAGTTCAATTTCACAGAGAGAATACTTCAACCTATCATCTTTCTTCAAAAGGGAGGAGATCATTCTCCCCAAATACCGATATGTCGGTTTCCCATAGGGTAGGAAGTGAAGTGGCTGACAGTAAAGTTACTATGTTTCCAAGAAAGTAATCAATGTGACTATGAGATTGGTGAGGATAAGAGTAAAATGTATAATCTCTAGCTGTGGGGTTATCTACTCTTCATAAATCATACAGCATGGAGTTGCGAACAAGTCTACAGAACCCTATTGATGTATGAAAATTCTTTTGTCCAGAGAGATTAGAGGAGAAGATGAGGTTATCCCTTGTTTCTGAGAATGTGATATTGACATCCACTCCAATATTATAATTTGAGCTAAATTCTCTGCCAGAGGAAATTTAGAAAATAATTAAGTCACAAACTTTACCTGATTAGATTTAGGAGCGTAAAGATTACAAAGTAGAACCAATGATCCGCTCAGGTTACCATATAAAATGATAAACCTAACCAGGGCGTCTAAGTCAGTCATCATGGGCGACTTCAACATCCCCATTGACACTTCCCTCTCAGCTGCCACTAAACTTCTATCTCTAACTTCCTCCTTCGGCCTCACTCAATGGTCTTCTGCAGCCACTCACAAAGATGGTCACACATTGGACCTCATCTTCACCCGCCTCTGCTCCCTATCTAACCTCTCTAACTCACCTCTTCCTCTTTCTGACCACAATCTACTCACATTCCCTTCCCTCTCCACTCCTTGTCTACAATCCCCATCCCACAAACCAGCACACCCTCGCAAAAATCTTAAACACCTTGATCTACATTCACTCTCTGAATCCCTCCTCCCTCTCACAGACATAAGTTCCCTACACAATGCGGATGACGCTGCCGCTCTATATAACACCACAATAGCTGCAGCTTTGGAATCTCTTGCCCCTCTCACACATACCAAAGCTCGCAAAATCAACAGACAGCCCTGGCACACCAGCCTGACCAAAGAACTGAGGCGAGCTTCCGGGGCTGCAGAGCGGAGATGGAAAAGATTCCACTCCAACAAGCACTTTATCGCATTCAAACAGTCCCCAACTACTTTCAAGACCACACAGCTAAACAAACCTACTTCTCATCTCTCATATCCTCCCTGTCTCACAACCCCAAACAGTTATTCAACATCTTCAACTCTCTCCTCCGTCCCCCAGCACCTCCTCCCTCCCCACTCATCTCAGCTGAAGACTTTGCCTCATTTTTCAAGCAGAAGATTGAGAACATCAGAGACAGTTTTAGTCCACAACCCCCAGAGCCCTTCCTCCCAACTACCCAGCCCTCCACCTCCAAAACCAACTTCTCCACTATTACAGAAGATCGACTCTCCACTCTTCTCTCAAGATCGCATCTCACCACCTGTGCACTTGACCCGATCCCTTCCCACTTCATCCCAAACCTCACCACAGTCTTCATCCCAACTCTAACCCATCTCTTCAACCTATCACTAACAACTGATGTTTTCCCTCAAGCGTTAAACATGTCTCAATCACACCTATCCTCAAAAAGCCCTCTCTTGACCCATCCTCTGTATCTAGCTATCGCCCTATATCACTTCTCCCCTATGCCTCAAAACTACTGGAACAACACGTCCATCTTGAACTGTCCTCCCATCTATCTTCCTGCTCCCTTTTTGACCCCTTACAATCAGGCTTCCAGTCACACCACTCCACTGAAACTGCTCTAACTAAGGTCACCAATGACCTATTAACCGCCAAGAGCAAGCGACACTACTCTATCCTCCTCCTCCTGGACCTGTCCTCTGCCTTTGACACAGTGGACCATTCCCTATTACTACAGACCCTCTCATCCCTTGGCATCACAGACTTGGCCCTATCCTGGATCTCATCATGCCTAATTGACCAAACATTCAGCTTCTCCCATTCACACACCACCTCTTCACCTCACCCCCTATCTGTCGGAGTCCCACAAGGTTCAGTTCTAGGGCCCCTGCTCTTCTCCATTTACACTTTTGGCCTGGGACAGCTCATAGAATCTCACGGTTTTCAGTATCATCTCTATGCTGATGACACACAGATCTACATCTCTGGACCAGATATCACCACCCTACTAACCAGAATCCCTCAATGTCTATCCGCTATTTCATCCTTCTTCTCCGCTAGATTTCTAAAACTTAACATGGACAAAACAGAATTCATTGTCTTTCCACATCTCACGCGACCCCCCCAACGAACCTATCCATTACAGTAAACGGCTGCCCACTCTCCCCAGTCCCACAAGCTCGCTGTCGGGGGGTAATCCTTGACACTGATTTCTCCTTCAAACCGCATATCCAAGCCCTTTCCACTTCCTGCCGCCTTCAACTCAAAAATATTTCACGGATCCGTACATTCCTCAACCAAGAATCTGCAAAAACCCTAGTCCATGCCCTCATCATCTCCCGCCTCGACTACTGTAACCTCCTGCTCTGTGGCCTCCCCTCGAACACTCTCGCACCCCTCCAATCTATTCTAAACTCAGCTGCCCGACTAATCCACCTGTCCCCCCGCTATTCCCTGGCCTCTCCCCTCTGTCAATCCCTCCACTGGCTCCCCATTACCCAGAGACTCCAGTACAAAAGCCTAACCATGACATACAAAGCCATCCACAACCTGTCTCCTCCATACATCTGTGACCTCTTCTCCCGGTACTTTCCTGCACGCAACCTCCGATCCTCACAAGATCTCCTTCTCTACTCCCCTCTTATCTCCTCTTCCCACAATCGCATACAAGATTTCTCTCGCACATCACCCCTACTCTGGGACTCTCTACCACAACATATTAGACTCTCACCTACCATCGAAACCTTCAAAAAGAACCTGAAGACCTACCTCTTCCGGCAAGCCTACAACCTGCAGTAATCACCGATCGACCAAACCACTGCATGACCAGCTCTATCCTTACCTACTGTACCCTCACCCATCCCTTGTAGATTGTGAGCCCTCGCGGGCAGGGTCCTCTCTCCTCCTGTACCAGTTGTGACTTGTATTGTTCAAGATTATTGTACCTGTTTTTATTATGTATACCCCTCCTCACATGTAAAGCGCCATGGAATAAATGTCGCTATAATAATAAATAATAATAATAATAATGTACTTGTAGCGGACTTAGGCAGGAAATCAGAATGGCAACTCCGGCAGTTTTATTATTAGTAGTGGCAGAGAATGATTGAGGAAAGCAATTTTGTGTAAACTTGAGATACCCGTTATCGGTAAGGTGTGTATCTTGTAAAAAAAAAACTGAGATTTTCTAATTTCCTGAAGGGTCAAGCGTCACTTAAAATCTGAATTCAGATCATTCACATTAAGAGAGCATAACTTAACCATTGTAAATGATAGGAAGTATAACAAATATTTAGATATTGCAAGTTTTGATAATGCTAGATTTAGTTTGTGATTACCTAGTGTGACGCTAGTCACTTCTCACGGCCAAGCCGTGAGTCAGAGTGGTCAAGGAGTCCAAGGTCAGAAGCCAGGAGGGTACATCATAAACAAAAGGAAGAGACAAAAGCGTAGTCAGGTAAAGTTCCGAGGTCAGAGTACTGGGAGGATAACAGATAAGAGCCAGAAAGGTTAAACAGGCGGATGGTCAGAACGAGGTCCAAGGTCAGGCAACAGATCAAGTACTGTATACAGAACTCAAGGCACAAGAAAGCACAAACCTCACAAGCTGAATGTGTGTCTGGCAAAGTTTAGGGAGACACAGATCAGTTAAGAAGCATGGCAATTACCTGGAATAATGAACACCTGGAATAATGAACACCTGGAGACAGCCGATGCCTCACAGTCTTAGATCAGATAGTTGACTGTCAATCAACACGCTGATAGCTCAGCACGTCCCTGTACCAGATTAAATGGCCAAGCTGTTAATCAAAGTACTGACAGCTTCAGCACACCCCCATACCAGATTGGATGGCCGAGATGTCAGTAACTGCATCCTAGACACACTGAGGGGTGGAACTGTGACACCTAGATTATTCATGGTAAGGACTAGACTTTTCCCACACACCCAGCGTCTCAGATACTACAAAAAGGATATGGTAATGAAATAACATTCAACATAATAAACAGATAAAAACATAATCAATTCAATACTTAGTAACTAAAAACTGGAATCTAGAACTAGGTATTCCTAGTTTAGAGATTCCATTCCGTCAGGTTGAGAGGATTGATGTTGAAAATCTGGTAGCAATCCCTTAGGTCACCTGGGGGTTTTAATTTTGCCAATTTATCATCTCTCTTAGCTGAAATACAAAAGGGGAAACCACATCTGTACAGTATATTATTTTACCGTAGAAGATCCAGTAACAGGTGTAGGGCTCGTCTCTAACTGGATCCGGACACCCTTGAAGTCGATTTGTTTAGGTGAGCGGGCTTTAGCCATAATCTCTTCTTTTAGTCAGATATCGTTGATATGGCAAATGATATCTTGTGGGTTGCTTCCTATATTTTTAGAACGCAAAGCTCTAAGGGTTCGGTTCATTTTGATAAGATGATCAAATGGATGGTTTAGAATTAAGTTAAAGGGAATCTGTCACCCCAAAATTGGCCTATAAACTAAGGCCACCGGCATCAGGGGTGTTGTGAATTCTGTTGTGGGTTCTGCTCTTGGGCTCCCTCCGGTGGTTATAAGTGGTAGTGCTGCTGTTTGTCCTTCACAGCAGTCATCAGGTGCGTCCACTTCGGACGGGGCTATTTAGTCTGGCTTCACCCTTTAGTGAGTGCCAGTTGTCCATTGTTTTCTGGAGGATTCACATCTCTGCTTGGTTTCTCCTGTTGGATTGTCCAAATCATCAAAGATAAGTCCTGGCTTTGTTTTTGCATTCCACATGCTGTGGACTTTATAGCTCAGTGCATTGCTATGTTTTTTCTTGTCCAGCTTTGTCTGTGTAAGGATTTATTCAGCCAAGCTGGAAGCTCTGGAGTTGCAGAGTTACCCTCCATGCCTTTAGTTAGGTGTGGAGATTTTTGTATTCTCTGTGGTGGATTTTTGTAGTATTTTAATACTGACCGCATAGGACTCTGTCCTGTCTTTTCTTTCTAGCTAGAGCAGCCTCCTTTGCTAAATTCTGTTTTCAGTCTGCGTGGGTAATTTCCCTCTCCTCTCACAGTCTATATTTGTGGGGGCTGTCTTTCCTTTGGGCATTTTCTCTGAGGCAAGATAGTTTTCCTGTTTCTTTCTTTAGGGGTAATTAGTCCTCCGGCTGTGACGAGGTGTCTAGGGAGTGACAGGAACATTCCACGGCTACTTCTAGCTGCGGTGTTAAGTTCAGGGTCTGCGGTCATTATAGAGGCCACCTTCTCCAGAGCTCGTCCATGCTGCTCCTTGGCCACCAGATCATAACACAGGGGCTTATCTACAGCATTCTGTAATGCTGTAGATAAGCCCCCGATGTCACCTGAACACCTAAGCCCCCGATGTCGCCAGGAGCCGTGGCAGGAAGAAAAGAGGAGGACATGGTATGAAGATGGGAAGCGCCGGACCCGGACCACGATGCCCATCGGACCCGAACCGCCCCTGGGTGAGTATAATATAACCTGTTTTTCTTATCTTTCAGGTGACATTGGGGGCTTATCTACAGCATTACAGAATGCTTTAGATAAGCCCCTGATGCTGGTGGCCTTAGTTTATAGGCAAATTTCGGGGTGACAGATTCCTGTCATGATTCCCAATGGCAGGGAAACATCAAAACACAAAGATAACGGACGAGCTCTGGGTGATGGAATCTCGAGCTGACCGTGAGCTAAATCTACCACACAACTAATAGTAGCCAGGGAGCATACCTGATTAACCCTAGATGCCACGCGCCAGCCGGAGGACTAACTACCCCTGGTAGAGGAAGGAACAGACCTGGCTTACCTCTAGGGAAATACCCCAAAAGATGATAGCAGCCCCCCACATGTAATGACGGTGAGTTTAGAGGAAAAGACATACACAGTATGAAGGTAGATTTAGCAAAGAGAGGTCCACTTACTAGATAGCAGAAGGATACAAAAGAGGACTTCACGGTCAACTGAAAACCCTATCAAAAAACCATCCTGAAATTACTTTAAGACTCCTGTGTCAACTCATGACACAGGAGTGGCAATTTCAGCCCACAAGAGCTTCCAGCTACAGAGAATAACAAAACTGCAAACTGGACAAAAGATACAAAACAAAAGGACAAAGTCCACTTAGCTGATCAGCAGACTAGTAGCAGGAACATGCAACCGAAGGCTCTGGTTACAATGATGACCAGCAAGGAAATGACTGGAGAGCAAGGCTAAATAGGAAACTCCCAAACACTGATGGGAGCAGGTGAACTGAGACAGCAAAGACACACAAGTCACCAGTACCACCAGCAACCACCAGGGGAGCCCAAAAGCGGATTCACAACAGATTCCCTTTAAATATGATCTGAAGGATTCCTGCTACATCTTCTCTGTCATTGGCTTCTGGGACACCGCGGACTCTAATATTGTGTCTGCTTCCTCTGTTATCCAGGTCCTCTACATGGTGTTGTAGATCCCTGATAATGGTGGCTTAAGAGGAATTCTGTGTCTGTAGATGACAAATCACAGATTTAGCAGTCTTGTCGTCTTCTTCAAGATGATTTACTCCCTGTGTCATAGAGTTGATGTCACATCTCACAGCCGCTATTTCTGAACCACATGTGTCTTTAACATCTGAGATTAAAACCTTAAAATATTGTTTGGTTGGTAGCTGCTGTACGTGTGCCCACCAGTCGGAGGGTGGGAGTTCCATAATATGAGACTTAGGTGATTGTGAAGGTAACATTGAATCCCGGTTATGACTATCATCAGGTCACAGTATTAGTGGGATATCCAAAAGTTCTTCTGATTCTGCACAAAACTGGGTCTGATCTGATTTGGGGATACTTCATTGAGAACAGGGCATCCTTTGGGGTAGATCAGCTATATCTGTGGTTTGATTTCTATACCAGGCTGAATACAAGTCATTTAGGGTCATTGTCCTGCTGAAAATTGATATTCTATATTCCCCTCATGTGCTGTTTGTAAGGGTAAATATGGAATACTAGACTGTGGCCCGATTCTAACGCATCGGGTATTCTAGAATATGCATGTCCCCGTAGTATATGGACAATGATGATTCCAGAATTCGCAGCAGACTGTGCCCGTCGCTGATTGGTCGAGGCAACCTTTATGACATCATCGTCGCCATGGCAACCATTATGACATCTACGTCGATACTGTGCCCGTCGCTGATTGGTCGAGGCCCAGGCGGCCTCGACCAATCAGCGAATGAATAAACGGGACAGACAGACAGACGGAAAAACTCTTAGACAATTATATATATAGATATGGTCTTGGCAACTTTTGCGGGTTCTTATGAATGCTCTGCCCCATTTGTGATAAGTCAACTACTTCCATGTCCCCATAACCCCTCTACAGTAAATGGGAGCAGCCTAAAGAAAATGGTGATTTGGCACACAGTGCCATTTTATGTTGCATCCCTTGTCATCTCAGCTGAATCGATTCAAAGTTGTGCATGGAGGAGGTCCACTGAGACATACCAGTGCAAAATGTCCTGGGCTTCTGTATGGACCTCAGCTGAAACCTGCAGTAAAATAAAGCGGTCCGGAGGTTACGGTGTCTCAGCTCGTCGTGCCATCTTGGAATGTGGGGGTGTGGCGTCATCCAACACCGGCTATACATCTTCCACAGGGCATCCAGGAATGGAGTGCTCCAGTTGGTCATGGGTTGGGCCGGCACCATTCTCAGCGGATACTGTGCAGTGGAGGATCGGTAGAGATAGTTGTGATCGCTCACCGCTCTGCCGAAGGGACGGCGAAGTTGTCTCCCAGGCCTCCCTTGTAACGTTGGAGTCCAGGGTAAGGGATAACGGTGCCACCTTTTTCTTCTCCATAACTTGTCTGAAAGCTGCTTATTTAAAGCTTATTCAGCTGCGTGAAGCAAGAGCTCCTGGATCACACGTCTACATTCATGGAGATCCGGACATGCTCCCAAGCCTCATTTTCTTTTAGTAAAGCCAAGCTATGAATGATTTACAAGTCATTTATGGTCATTGTCTTGCTGAAAATTGATATTCATCTTAAAATTCATCTTCAGCTTTTTAGCAGAGGGCCAAAGCTTTGATGAAAAATGTACTGTATTTGGAATTGTTCAGAATTCCCTCCTTGATTAAAGTCCCAGTTCCAGCTGCTGAAAAATAGTCCGAAAGCATACAGTAATGCTGCTTCCAACATGCTTCACTGTGGACAAAACCTACAAGAAACAAAATGATAGAAAAAAGGAGTAAAACGGAGAAAGCAAATACTACAAATATAATTTATTAGTCATACAAAGGTTGATACATAAAAGTATAATAGCAATATAAAATGGATGGTAAGAATAGAGTGAGTCCCCACCAGTATGAGCCACCACCTGAATAGGAATGTAACTTATCCACTAATAATAAGAAGGCAGCCGCCCATATACATAAGGTTAGCCCTGGGAGACACAAATTCATCCCCCACACTAAGAATACTGGCAACCAGACAGGCGCTTACTGGAAAGATGCAGAGGTGGCGTATACCGGGTAGGATTCAGTCCAACAGGACCCCCGACGCGCGTTTCGCTAGCGCGAGTGCTTTAGCTTTCTCAAGGGGAATGCCCCAGACCATTACAGGACCTTTCAAATAGTGCCGGCTCTATACCACGTGAGTAATCACGTGTAGAGATTCTGCCAATCATGGCCATAGTTGCGGCGCATGCGCGGTCATGGTGCCCCGCCCCACGTCCGGAACGGCCTCAAGCATCACGCAGACGCGGTGGGAAGAGAGTCCCACTGCGCCTGCGTGAGGCAGAAAGACGCCGCATGGACCGGGAACCAAGGCAACCAGAGGCCGCGCATGCGCACCCAGGCCGATGTACTAGGCATGAATCAAGAGTAAGTACCTAGCTGTGAGCCGCAATATACAAAAAGCCTATCAAAGGCAAACCCCGGTAGATATACGTATATGTAAGTATATACTTATAACGTAGATACCCAAATACTACCGAGTGAATGCCAGAAGCGGGGTAATATGATGTTACAATCGGCATAATGAACACAACAAAAGAAAAAAAGGTACAGGGAAGGCTGCGCTATGTCACATATGTCTAAAAACCTATAAACGGGGAAAGCATACAATGTATATATATACACACATACATGCCAGGTAAACAAACTTCTCTATTACAAAAAATATGCAAGTTAGGCAAATAATTGCCATAGATGAAATACATTGTATCTGTAACATTCGGCTAAAAATTATATTTATAAAAATATAATATACTATTCTTACCATCCGTTTTATATTGCTATTATACTTGTATGTATCAACCTTTGTATGACTAATAAATTATATTTGTAGTATTTGCTTTCTCCGTTTTACTCCTTTTTTCTATCATTCTTATGGAGTTTGTTTGTCCTTGGGACTTTGGGTTTTTCTGGCACGATTCAGTGTTCTAAATTTCCCAGATAATATGTTGCCTAGTTCTGTTCTAAGAAACAAAATGAGCATAAACCTTGCTGTAACTAAATAAGTAAGTGGCAAAAGAGCATTTAAACAACATAGGGTTATTAGTAGCACTGTTTTGATTAAAAAAAAGCCCACAATTGGCAAGGTGACCCTATTCAGGATGGTCCTACACTGTGTAATATTAAAACCTTACCATGTGTGAGAAATGACCTGTGTGAATAAGGGCAAAGGACTGGGTCCCGAACTTTGGACACATGATGTTTTTTCTAATTTTCCCATTCAAAATAATAATAGTATCTAGCAACTATCTTCAATGTAAATACAATTACAAAATATAAAGCAGCAATGCATATGTTCTTGACTACAAGTATCCCACCATTACATGCATAGTGCTTCTATGCAGACCTATGTTCATCACACATGCACACTTTGAAATTCATGTGTTAGTTTTTGTTTTGTTTTTTTACCAAGGACACCCTCTCCTCCATCAACATAGCATCTCCACACAGCTGGCTCAGAGACCCCATATTGTTGCTGAGGACAGAGAAGACCCCTGATCAACATAGCAGCACACTTTGTTTGGGCTGATTCTTCATTCTTCCGTTTTCTGTCCTATTCCAACATTTTAAATAAGATGACTCAAGATTATTGTTCTTATTTTAGTGTTATAGCAGTTATACTGTTGAATCATCAGTAACAGGAGGTTGAAAGATTTTAAAAGGGTTCTGCATGACATAATTACATAAAATTTTATATGTATTAAATTAATGAGTTGCTGAGCTGGGTAATTGATCTATATAGAGTCAGTGTATCTGGCAACTGTAAATGCTAGAGAGGTTTTATTTATCTTCCTATGAATAATAATAGGATTAACTTGATACAATTCCTAGTGGCACCCAGCACCCAGAAATCACTATACCTCCAAATGCTTATAATATTATAGGGATCCAAGACGTATCGTTTCTCCTTGCGGAGAATGACAGGTTAAGCATAAGCAATATATAATATTATACCGAGGTACACATATATTCCTTATAAATCTGACATATATGTGATGCTTCATGAGAGGCTGTATATTGGATCTATAAAAGGATAACTCCATTTGAAGATATATGTAACACCCTCAAGTGGCGCACAGAATATCATGTTTCATGGAATGAAGTTGCCTAGATTGATATCCAAAGGTCTATCATTTCTACTCAGTTCCTCAAGAGTGTCTTTCTCATTTTTGGATAATAAATGGCTTCTCCAAAACTGGATTAAAAGGAAGCCCAATATGTCAGAAAGGTAATGAAATGAACAGCAAGTTAGTAAATATTTGCTTTCACACCTCTGAGCTGATCTCTCTCCTGTGATTTGTGCATTCATTAAAAGGCTAGTGAATTCTTTTTAACTCCCTGTTGTATGCTGATCCCTATTAGCAAATTAATTCCCTTCTCTCCACTTAAGATCAGTTAAACAAACTTCTCCCAATTACTGCAAATTCAAAGCAGTGACATCTCTCCTCACATCCCCTCTGACAAACACATTGGATTTCACACCCCTTCTTCCTGATGAGCTTTTCACAGGTAAGCTGCCTTCACTGGAATTGAAGATGTACACTATCTTTTTTTCCTGTCCTAGTTCTTTCTTTTCACTGAAATAAAAAGCCACTTAACAAGTGTTTGTTCAACACAGTCGAACAGCTAAAACAAGTTAATTGATTTTCTCTTTTCATGTCATCCGTTTTTTTACTTCAATGACACAAATATTAATTACAAATCTCCAGATTTCAAACAGTAAAAGGCTTTTTTGTCTCATTTTTAGACACCTATACAAAAAATTATTTATGTAGCCTATGGCTCCTTTCACATTACATTTAGAGCTTGAATTTGGCATACATATTGTAAGCACAGACTTCCATTCAACTGATGGTGAATACCGGACCATTATGGGGGATAGGGCAGATTAAGTTCAATTCTTATTTATTTATTTTTTAAAACCAGTCTAGGGCAATTAAAAGAAAATATTCCTTATAACAACCCATTAATGTGGTAATAAATCTGGTTTTATTTGACTTGATGTACCCAATAAACTAGACAACTGCCCAACAAACCACTGCATATAATAGCAAGTAATAGAAAACACGAATCAACATCTGATTTGTTTGAATTTCTAAAGGGTGTTGTCATAAGTATTTGCATGAAAGCATCATTAACAAAAGGCAAAGTAAATGAACAAGATAAGAATATTAATTAAATAAGTATTTGATGTGTCCATCTTTTGGCTTCAAAATAGCAACAAAGCATCAATTCTTATAGAGATGCTTGCACACAGTTTTTGAAGGAACTCGGCACGGAGGTTGTTCCAAGCATCTTGGAGAACTAACCACAGATCTTCTGTGGATGTAGGCTTGAGTAAATCTTTCTGTTTCTTCATGTAACCCCAGACAGACTGGACGATGTCGAGATCAGGGGTCTGTGGAGGTTATACAGGTCCTTCTCAAAAAATTAGCATATAGTGTTAAATTTCATTATTTACCATAATGTAATGATTACAATTAAACTTTCATATATTATAGATTCATTATCCACCAACTGAAATTTGTCAGGTCTTTTATTGTTTTAATACTGATGATTTTGGCCTACAACTCCTGATAACCCAAAAAACCTGTCTCAATAAATTAGCATATTTCAACCGTCCAATCAAATAAAAGTGTTTTTTTAATAACAAACAAAAAAACCATCAAATAATAATGTTCAGTTATGCACTCAATACTTGGTCGGGAATCCTTTGGCAGAAATGACTGCTTCAATGCGGCGTGGCATGGAGGCAATCAGCCTGTGACACTGCTGAGATGTTATGGAGGCCCAGGATGCTTCAATAGCGGCCTTAAGCTCATCCAGAGTGTTGGGTCTTGCGTCTCTCAACTTTCTCTTCACAATATCCCACAGATTCTCTATGGGGTTCAGGTCAGGAGAGTTGGCAGGCCAATTGAGCACAGTAATACCATGGTCAGTAAACCATTTACCAGTGGTTTTGGCACTGTGAGCAGGTGCCAGGAAGCATGAAGTGCTCCAAAATCTCCTGATAGCTAGCTGCATTGACCCTGCCCTTGATGAAACACAGTGGACCAACACCAGCAGCTGACATGGCACCCCACACCATCACTGACTGGGTACTTGACACTGGACTTCAGGCATTTTGGCATTTCCTTCTCCCCAGTCTTCCTCCAGACTCTGGCACCTTGATTTCCGAATGACATGCAAAATTTGCTTTCATCAGAAAAAAGTACTTGGGACCACTTAGCAACAGTCCAGTGCTGCTTCTCTGTAGCCCAGGTCAGGCGCTTCTGCCGCTGTTTATGGTTCAAAAGTGGCTTTACCTGGGGAATGCGGCACCTGTAGCCCATTTCCTGCACACGCCTGTGCACGGTGGCTCTGGATGTTTCCACACCAGACTCAGTCCACTGCTTCCTCAGGTTCCCCAAGGTCTGGAATCGGTCCTTCTCCACAATCTTCCTCAGGGTCCGGTCACCTCTTCTCGTTGTACAGCGTTTTCTGCCACATTGTTTCCTTCCAACAGACTTACCATTGAGGTGCCTTGATACAGCACTCTGCGAACAACCTATTTGTTGAGAAATTTCTTTCTGGGTCTTACCCTCTTGCTTGAGGGTGTCAATGATGGCCTTCTTGACATCTGTCAGGTCGCTAGTCTTACCCATGATGGGGGTTTTGAGTAATGAACCAGTCAGGGAGTTTTTAAAAGCCTCAGGTATCTTTTGCATGTGTTTAGAGTTAATTAGTTGATTCAGAAGATTAGGGTAATAGGTCGTTTAGAGAACCTTTTCTTGATATGCTAATTTATTGAGACAGGTTTTTTGGGTTATCAGGAGTTGTAGGCCAAAATCATCAGTATTAAAACAATAAAAGACCTGACAAATTTCAGTTGGTGGATAATGAATCTATAATATATGAAAGTTTAATTGTAATCATTACATTATGGTAAATAATGAAATTTAACACTATATGCTAATTTTTTGAGAAGGACCTGTATAATCATTTCCAAGACTGCTCATTTTTCTCTATTCTGAAGAAAGTTATTGTGCTGCTGCTGAATACATTTTGCACCTACCAGAAACCTCACTGCAGTGTCAGCCAAGGAAACTTAGAGCTGCAGATTAAAGACACATCATGCTTATTTACTTTCAAAATATGAAGATGTCCAGCAGTGCCATTGCAGCGCCCCAGGGTCCTGGTCGTCGCAGTGTTATTGCTTTCCTCTCGGGGAGAGTGATGCTACGTTTGGAGGCAAAGAAGGATAACTGCATCCAGGTATCACAAACATGCAACACATTTCACACTCCAGACCACCAGGGGGAGCTTCTGCTCCTATTTATTAGGTCACTCCCCGCATAGATATAACTGGTAGTCTGTAGGGAAAGTTAGTCAGTTCCAGACAGGAGTCAGTTCCTGACAAAACTCCAAAGAGGAGTTCTGTGAGTTTCAGACCAGAGTCTGAGGAGGATGGAAGGTTAAAGGAGCTGTGCATGCCCTCAGAGCTGCAGCTCCCAGAAAGACATTGAAAGGCAGAACTGTATTGCAGCGAGCGTGAAGGAAGTCGAAGCAAAGGAGAGGATACCAGAAGGGGACCAGCCCTGCTCAAGCTGTCTCCTTCTGAGGTGCAAAATCCCGTAGCCGCAACACCGAAGGAGTAAGGACCTCTACACCTTATTTCAGAGACCGGCAGGACAGCTAATTGCAGGTTACCTGTTCGCACCTACACCCAGGAGGCACGGTGACACCTACAGAGCCGGGTTATCTAAGAGACCCTATAAACAGGCTCAAGTCATCAGTCATACGGGTATTGTCCTATCCTATATGGGGGACAGAGAGAACAAAACACCACATCTGTGAGACCCTTATGTGAAGCCATAGGCAGTAAGGGACTACACCACCGCAGTGCAAGGGAAGGCTACTGATTTCCACCTGGACAAGGGGACTCTGGACTTGCCTCCAAACCGGCCGGATTCTGCCTGCCCTGTGATCTGGTGCCCGGGACTGTGAATGCTGAAGTCTTCAGTAAAGGTAAAGAGACTGCAACCTTGTGTCCTCGTTCTTCTCTGCTCCTCTCACCATACCACCATCTACACACCGGAAAGCCCTGGGGACATACTTCACCTGTGGGAAGGTATACCATCTAGCTACCATAACATCACCCCAGCAGACCCCTTAAAGCAGCGTCGGTCACCCTGACAAAATACCACAGGTGGCATCACGAACATAAACTCTATCCCTTTAAAGACCTTTCCCTTTTATACAGATGTCCCAGGGCCACGGACCGGGTCAGCCACCGTGACATCCCCCTGTGAACCGCAGGATCCAATACCGAGTACCCCCATGGCCCTTGCGGGGCGATCCACCATCAGCTCAGAACTAGCAGCAACCAGTGGGACCTAGCTACTGGCCAAGCAACACAAATATGCCGAAAACATAAAAACTGAGGTGCAGAAAAATGCATATAGATGCTCTGGACTAATCAGCTAAAACTCAAACTATCTGGTTGCAACCGAAAGCAGTTCTTTCATCAAAGGAAAAAAACACAGGTACAACAATGAGTGTCTGTAGGCAATAATGCATTGCACCAAATAGAGTTTGGGATATGGACAGGATTAACAGAGTCCTCAAGACTGAGATTTACAGGCAGATACATCATCCAATTCTATCAGGGAGGCGTCTGGTTTAAACTTTATTCAGTAACAGATTAATGACCCCAAATATGCAGTCAATGTCATTAAGAACTATTTTCAGAGTACTGAGGAACAGGGAGTCCTGGAAGTGATGATATGTACGCCACAGAGCTCTGATCACAACACTGAGTTTGTCTGGGATTACATGAAGAGGCAGAAGGATTTTCGCAAGCCTACATCAACAGGAGATCTGTGATTAGTTCTCTAAAATGTTTGGAAACACATTTCTGATGAGTTCTTTCAAAACCGGTGTGCAGGCGTATCCAGAAGAATTGATGTTTTACTGATGTTTTCAGGGCAAAACGTGTCCACATTGAGATTTATTGTTTGTTCGCTCACTTTCAATTTTGTCAATTGCTACAAATAAACTATTACCATTTCTAGTTTGAAAAGCATTCTTATTTTACAGCTTTCCTCCCACATGTGCCTAAAACTGTTACATAGTGTCATGTGTGTGGGTATACACAGCAATATATATATATATATATATATATATATATATATATATATATATATATATATATATATATATATATATATATATATATATATACTGTATACTCACTCAGTAGATAAAAAAGTCTACAAACAGTTGCTTGTGAAAGTATTCACCCCAACACACACTTGGCTTTTACCTATTTTGTTACATTACAACCTGTATTTACATTTTTTGTAATCTGTTTTCTGTGTGATGCATCAGCAGTGCACTAAATAGTCTAAGTTGGTGAAGTAAAGTGATAAAAAAATAGGCATAAATTAAGTTTATGGTATCAAACAACTAAAAATTGGCATGTGCATATGTATTTGCCTCTTTTACAATGAAGCCCCTAAAATTTTTGGTGCAAGCAATTACCTTGATAAGTCACATGCTTAGTGAAAGGAAGTCCCCATGTCTTAAGCAAGAGGCACCATGAATAAAACAACACTACGAAGACAGAGGAGATGTCCAAACAAGAGGGACAAAGTTGTTGAGAAGTACAAGTTAGGGTTGGGTTATAAATAAATATCCCAATCTCTAATGATCCCCCGGAGCACCATCAAATCCATTATCATCAAATGAAAATAGCTTGGTACCACACCAAACTTGCCAAGAGAGGGCCACCCACCAAAATTCTCAGTCCAGGCAAGGAGGGTATTAATCAGAGAGGCACCATAGAAACCAAAAGTAACTTGAAGATGTAGCAGATTTCCCAAGCAAAGACTGAAGTATTTATCTATATGACCACAATAAGCTGTCCACTCCATATAGGTGGCCTTTATGGAAAAGAGGGCAGATAAAAACTTTACTTCACACAAACATTGTAAGGCTCATTTTGAGTTTGCCAAAAGACGTGGGAGACTCCTCAAATGTATGGAGGAAGGTGCTGTGGTCAGATAAGACCAAAATTGAACTTTTTGGCCACCAAGTAAATGCTATGTCTGGCACCAAACCAACACAGTTCATCACCCAAAGAATACCAACCCCACAGTGAAACATGGTGGTGGCAGCATCATGCTGTGGGGATGTTTTTTGGCAGCAGTGACAGAGAAAATGATCTGAGTCGAGGAGACGATGGATGGTGCGAAATACAGGGATATTCTTGAACAAAACATGTTTCAGTTTGTCAGTGATTTGAGACTGGGACGGAGGTTCATCTTCGACAAGACAATAACCCAAAGCACACTGCTAAAGCAACACTCTAGTGGTTGAAGGGGAAATGTGTAAATGTTTTGGAGTCAAAGCTCAGACATTAATACAATTGAGACTCTGTGGTCAGACATGAAGATTGCTGTTTACCAGAGGAAACCATCTAATTGAAGGCGCTGGAGCAGTTTTGCCTTGAGGAATAGGAAAAAATCCCAGTGGCAAGATGTGGAAAACTCATAGAGACTTATCCAAAGCGATTTGTAGCTATAATTGCCACAAAAGGAGGCTCTACAAAGTACTGACTTAGGGGTGTGAATAGGTATGCACACTGAAGTTTTACGTTATTTAAGTTATTTTGTCCTATTTTTTGTTTGCTTCACAATAAAAAGAAAAATAAATGTTCACAGTTGTAGGCATGTTCTTTGAATGAACTGATGCAAATCCTAAAAAAAAACAGTGAAATTCCAGGTTGTGAGGTAACACAACATAAAAAATGCCAAGGGGGTGAATTTCGCAAGTCAGTGTAAGAAGAAATTATACCAAAAAACAAGGCCTCACATGACTCTGTGGACCAAAATATGAAAAATTATAGCTCTCAAAATGTGGTAACGCAAAAACAATTTTTTGCAATAAAAAGCGTCTTTTAGTGTGTGACATCTGCAAAATATAAAAACCCGCTATAAATAGTAAATCAAATCCCCTTTATCACCGCCTTAGTTAGGGAAAAATAATAAAATAAAAAAAAGTATTTATTTCCATTTTCCCATTAGGGTTAGGGTTGGGGCTAAAGTTAAGGTTAGGGTTGAGGCTAAAGTTAGGGTTAGGGTTGGAGCTAAAGTTAGGGTTAGGGTTGGGGCTAGAGTTGGGGTTAGGGTTTGGATTACATTTATGGTTGGGTTAGGGATGTGTCAGGGTTAGGGGTGTGGTTAGGCTTATGGTTAGGGTTGTGATTAGGGTTAGGGGTGTGTTGGGGTTGGGATTATGGTTAAAGGTGTGTTCGGGTTAGGGGTGTGGTTAGGGTTATGATTAGGGTTGGGATTAGGGTTAGGGGTGTGTTGAGGTTAGGGGTGTGGTTAGGGTTGGGATTAGGGTTAAGGGTGTGTTGGGGTTAGGGTTGGAGTTAGAATTGGGGGTTTCCACTGCTTAGGCACATCAGGGGCTCTGCAAACGCAACGTGACGCATGCAGAACATTCCATCAAAGTCTGCATTCCAAAACGCCACTTCTTCCCTTCCAAGCCCCGACGTGCGCCTAAACAGTGGTTTACCCCCACATATGGGGTATCAGCATATTCAGAACAAATTGGACAACAACTTTTGTGGTCCAATTTCTCCTGTTACCCTTGGGAAAATAAAAATGTGGGGGCTAAAAATCATTTTTGTGGGAAAAAAATTATTTTTTTCATTTTCACGGTTCTGCGTTATACACTTTAGTGAAACACTTGGGGGTTCAAAGTTCTTATAACACATCTAGATAAATTCCTTGGGGGTCTAGTTTCCAATATGAGGTCACTTGTGGGGGGTTTTATACTGTTTAAGTACATCAGGGGCTCTGCAAACACAACGTGACGCCCGCAGACCATTCCATCAAAGTCTGCATTCCAAAACGGTGCTCCTTCCCTTTCGAACTCTGCCATGCACCCAAACGGTGGTTCACCCTCACATATGGGGTATTAGCGTACTCAGGACACATTGCACAACAGCTTTTGTGGTCCAATTTCTCCAGATACCCTTGGGAATATAAAAAAGTGGGGGCGAAAATATCATTTTTGTGATAAAAATGATTTTTTAATTTTCACGGCTCTATATTATAAACTTTAGTGAAACAATTGAGAGTTCAAAGTGCATACCACACATCTAGATAAGTTCCTTAGGTGGTCTAGTTTCCAAAATGGGGTAATTTGTGGGAGGTTTCTACTGTTTAGGCACATCAGGGCTTCTCCAAACGCGACATGGCGTCTCATCTCATCTCAATTACAGCCAATTCTGTGTTGAAAAAGTCAAACGGTGCTCCTTCCCTTCCGAGCTCTGCCATGCGCACAAACAGTGGTTTACCCCCACATATGGGGTATCAGCGTACTCAGGACAAATTGTACAACAACTTTTGGGGTCCACTTTCTCCTGATACCCTTGGGAAAATAAAAATTTGGGGCGAAAAGATCATTTTTGTGAAAAAAATATGATTTTTTTTATTTTTACAGCTCTACATTATAAACTTCTGTGAAGCACTTGGAGGTTCAAAGTGCTCAACACACATCTAAATAAGCTCCTTAGGGGGTCTACATTCCAAAATGGTGTCACTTGTGGGGGTCTCCACTGTTTAGACACATCAGGGCCTTTCCAAACACGACATGGGGTCTCATCTCAATTCAAGCCAATTCTGCGTTGAAAAAGTCAAACGGTGCTCCGTCCCATCCGAGCTCTGCCATGCGCCCAAACAGTGGTTTACCCCAACATATGGGGAATCAGCGTACTCAGGACAAATTGCACAACAAGTTTATGGGTCCACTTTCTCCTGTTACCCTTGGGATAAAAAAAATGGGGGTGAAAAGATCATTTTTGTGAAAAAAATATGATTTTTTATTTTTACGGCTCTACATTATAAACTTCTGTGAAGCACTTGGGGGTTCAAAGTGCCCACCACACATCTAGATAAGTTCCTTAGGGGTTATACTTTCCAAAATGATGTCACTTGTGTGGAGTTTCCACTGTTTAGGCACATCAGGGGCTCTCCAAACGCGACATGGCGTCCTATCTCAATTCCAGCCAATTTTGCATTGAAAAGTCAAGTGGCGCTCCTTCCCTTCCGAGCTCTGCCATGCGCCCAAGCACTGGTTAACCCCCACATATGGGGTATTGGCGTACTCAGGACAAATTGTACAACAACTTTTGGGGTCCAATTTATCCTACTACCCTTGGTAAAATAAAACAAATTGGATCTGAATAAAAAATTTTGTGGAAAAAAGTTAAATGTTAATTTTTTTTTTAAACATTCCAAAAATTCCTGTGAAGCACCTGAAGGTTTAATGAACTTCTTCAATGTGGTTTTGAGCACCTTGAGGGGTGCAGTTTTTAGAATGGTGTCACTTTTTGGTATTTTCTATCATATAGACCCTTCAAGGTGACTTCAAATGTGATGTGGTACCTAAAAAAAATGGTGTTGTAAAAATGAGAAATCGCTGGTAAATTTTTAACCCTTATAACTCCCTAACAAAAAAAAAATGTTGGTTCCAAAATTGTGCTGATGTAAAGTAGACGTGTGGGAAATATTACTTATTAAGTATTTTGTGTAACATACCTCTGTGATTTAAGGGCATGAAAATTCAAAGTTGGAAAATTGCAAAATTTTCTAAATTTTTGCCAAATTTCCATTTTTTTACCACAAATAAATGCAAGTAATATCAAAGAAATTTTACCACTATCATGAAGTACAATATGTCATGAGAAAACTTTGTCAGAATCACCAAGATCCGTTGAAGCATTCCAAAGTTATAACCTCATAAAAGGACAGTGGTCAGAATTGTAAAAAATTGGCCGGTCATTAACGTGCAATCCACCCTTGGGGGTAAAGGGGTTAAAGTCATGTTAAAAAGTAGTCAATATATAGTCAGTTTTCATCTTCCTGAGCAGACCAAAATTTTCAAAACTGACAAGTGTCATTTTATGTGGTAATACCTCTGGAACGTTTCCACATATCTCAGTGATTCTGAGATTATTTTTTTGCAACAAATTATATTGTATTGTACTTTATGTTAGTGGTAAATTTAGGTTGATATGTTTTTAGTTTATTTATGAAAATATCAAACATTTTACAAACATTTTTAAATTTGTACATCCAATTTGTATGCCTTTAAAACAGTCACACCATACAAAGTAGTTAATACAAAACATTTTTCAAATTTTTTGCTGCTATGTAAAAAGGGTTAGCAAATGTTTCATTTTTCAAGGGAAACAGGAGAAAATAAACCCAATAATTTGTTGTGCAATTTCTTCTGAATATACTGATACCCGACATGTTGTCAAAAATAACTGTTTGGGCAGACGGCAGGGTTCAAAAGGGAAGGAACACTCGTTGATTTATGCAGCTCAATTTTGGACTGTTGACGCCATGTCACATTTGCTGAGCTCCCAAGGTAATAAAGCAGCAAAAAAAACCTATAAGTAACTCTATTTTATAAACCACACTCATCAAGGAATTTATGTGATGGTGCTATGACCATCTTGAACCCAAAGGTGCTTCACAGAATTTTATAATATTGTGTTGTGAAAATTAAATGTTACATGTTAATCTCTAATTTTCTCAAGCATAACAGGAAAATATGGACCATACAATTTGTTGTGGAATTTCTCCTGAGCACACTGACGCCTCATATGTGGTCAGAAACTACTGTTTGAGCACAAGACAGGACTCAGAAGGTAAGGACTCCAAATTTGTCTGGAAAAGATTATGGACACGATGTTGCATTTGCAGAGCCACAGAGGTGCCAAAGTAGTCAAAACCCTCAAAAGTCACTCCCTGTTGGAAACTACACCCCTTCAGGAATTCATCAAGGGGTGGGATGAGCATTATGAATCTACTGGAGCTTCATAGAATTTTATAATATTGGGCGGTGAAAATGAAATGTTTTTACGTTGTTCATTTAGCCCTAAATTTCTTATTTTTACAAGTACAACAGGAAAAAATTGACCACACATTTGTTTGGGCAATTTCTTCTGAGAACGATACTATACTCCATATGTCAGGCATGCACAACATTTTTCGGTACAAGGGCCACAATGCCATACTGAAATAAACCCAAGGGCCTCATTTTTTAAAGGGGTAGTTACATGTATACATCACCAAAATCACCATCAGTGCATTAATACATCACTAGAACAAAATTTTGAGTATTTGAGAAGGATTTGGAGAGTTTCTGCTCCAAAAAAATAAGTGTGAACACACGCTAACTTAAACTGAGTTTTTTGGAGCAGATACTCGCCATATCCTCCTCATAATCTCAAATCTCTAGGTTATGACAATTTTTAAGTTTTAGCATAGTCAGTAAACACATTATGGATTGCTACATGCACAAGATCAGAACCAATGTCAGCACATGAGTGCAGCATCAGAACCACCATCAGTACATGAATGCAGAACCAGAACTACCATCAGTACATGACAGCAACGTCAGAACCACCATCAGTACATGAATGCAGCACCAGTGCAACCTTCAGTAGATGAATGCAGCACCAGAGCCACAGTCAGTACATAAATGTAGCGTCAGAATCACCACCACTACATGAACACAGCACCAGAACTACGATCAGTACATTAATGTAGTGTCAGAACCGCCATCATTACATGAATGCAGCCCCAGAAACAGTCAGTACATGAATGCAGTGCCAGAACCACCATCAACACATGCTCCCCCACACTGTCCCTCTATAAAATACCCCCACACACTGCCTTTCTCCAAAATATCCTCTCACTCTGCCCAACCGTATACTGTAATATCCCCCACATTGCTTCTTTCCAAAATATCCCATACTGCCCCTCTTTATATTTCCCCCACACAACCCCTCGCCATAATGTCCTCCTACATACTGCCCCTTCTATATCTTCCCCAAACTGCCTCTTTCCAAGTCCCCCACCCCCACTGGCCCTTGCTATAGTATGTCTCCTTTCATAATCTTTCCTAATTGCCAAATAAGGTCCCAAAATGCCCAATAATGTTCCCCATAATGTCCCAAATTGCCTCATAATGTCCCAAATTCTTGCATTATGTGTAGTGATGGGCGAACCCGAACAGTAAAGTTCAGGGTCCATACCGAACACCTACTGTTCAGGCACTGACCCAAAACATGGACTTCTCCAGCAAGTCTGTGTTACTGTGCAGGTTCAGCACCCCGAACATCGGGTGTTTCTCATGTTGTCATCTGCATGAAAGCGTGAGAAACAGCAGCGGCTCTGATCGGAGGTAAAAAAGTTTACCGACGGTCACAGAGGCATTGGCTAATGGGAGTACTACTCCCATCAGTCTGCACTTGCTCTCGCTAACTTGCTCTGATAACAACGAGATCAGGCACCGCTGATGGGAGTAATCATCAGCCGGTGCCTACGCTATTAATAAATACATTTTAAAAAGAAAAATGACGTGGGGTCTTCTCTATTTTGATAACCAGCATGGCAAAACTGACAGCTGCGGGCTGCAATTCTGGCATGTGTCGCAGCTGTTGAGCAGTCGCAAGACATGCAGCCGTGTGGACTTGAACATATTTTTCAAGCATGCCAAAGACACTTAGTTACCAGAGGAACATTCCCAGATAACACCTTATCCGAGCAATTTCCCTCATCACTAATAGGCATTCTATATTTACAGTGCCATGAAAAAGTATTCATACCATGTGAACTTTTCCAGTTTTTCATGTTACGCTCTGTAGTGCTGCAGGCACACCTGCATAGTGTCCCCTTCTCTCCCCATGCAGGGATGCCGGGGAGAGAAGGGATGCAGGGATGCCGGCTTTCTCACAGCTCCGGCACCTAGTGCGCACACGCGTTCCCCTGCTCTTAAAGGGGCAGCACAGCACAGAGGCATTTAGCATAATGTGTACATCTGCTAGGGATTTATTCTTAGATTTCGACTTGTCTCCCTTCCAGTTCAGGAAAATGAGTGTCAGGGAAGGAGGCTGCAATAATTTGCAAATGTCAGTTGTGTACTTCAACACTTCCTTCCAGAAAGTTTGTATTTGTTCACAGGACCACCACAAGTGTAGAAAGGTTCCAATATCCCTAGAGCATCTCCAACATGTTGACGCTGTCTTAGGGTACCACAGATGGGATAATGTTGGGGTAGTATACCATCTGGTGATGATTTTGTATGAGTTTTCTTGTACTCTAATACAACTTGAGGGTCCATGTGAATTTTGATATATTTGATCCACCTCCCATTCCTGAAACTCAACACCCAAGTCTTTCTCCCAGCTACAAATATAAGCTAGCTTGAGTGGAGTTGTATTAACTATGATTACTTGGTAAAGCTTAGCCATAATTTTCTTCGGAGGATTACTCTGCACCAAGAGTTGTTCAAAAGTTGTCAATTCTCTATGAAAGTGACCAGTCTTAAGGTAGAGTCTCAAGGCGTTTTTAAGTCTATTATAATGAAGGAAACTTAGCTGGAGCTGAGGGAACCTAGACTGCAACTTCGATAACGGAAGTAATGTGCCGTCAGTCAGTATACATTCTAGATTATCTTTGATCTTATATAGGGGATCTGACACTAATGACATAGAATTCTTCGGGTAAAGCTCAGGTAAGTCTGCCACTCTAACCAGTGGAGAGGGAAGAGGCATCAGTAATTGTGCGTGTCTCGACCAGGTTCTAATGATGTTTTTAGAAGGCCGTCCCAACTGCTATCTGGAGACTGCACAGTTTGAACCTGTGCCGTGGCTGTCGTGTTGGCACTGAACCTGTCCTACTGGCCGTCCTGCCCTCTCCAGGAATCTGAGTAAGTGGCTAGACCCTTGGGGTCAGCTGCTACTGCCGGACACCACCCTGGAGTGGCACATGGCAAATACCTGCCACACAAGACTGACCTCACCACTAGAGGATCCAGTGAACACCAAGGTAGCTGCTTAGTCACACCTTTTCAGGGTAAGTCTGGTCCGTGGCACTGTGGGTCCAGGAACCACATGCACCACCTGCATGCGTAACACAACCACAAACTTAAATGTGTTTTATTGGAATTTTATGTAATACATCAACAAAAAGTAGCAAGTATTTGTGGAGTGTAAAGGAAATGATAAATGGTTTTCTGAACATTTTAAAAATATAAATCTGAAAAATATGACATGCATTTGTATTCAACCCACCAAGTCAATACTTTGTAGGACCACCTTTTGCTGCAATTGCTACAAGTCATGGGTGGTATTTACCAGTTTTGCATTTCTGAAGGCTGAAATTTTAGTTCCAATCTGCATGTTGTCTGTCTCATTGTCTGTGAAGAGCAATTTTCAAGTCTTGCCACAGATTCTCAATGGGATTTAGGTCTGGACTGTGACTGGGCCATTCAAACACATGAATATGCTGTTATCTAAACCATTGCATTGTGGTTCTCTGGCAGTATGTTTAGGTTGGTGTCCTGCTGGAAGGTGAACCTATGCCCCAGTCTCAAGTCTTGTGCAGCCTCTAATAGGTTTCCTTCAGGATGGCCCTTTATTTAGTTCCAACCATCTTCCCATCAACTCTGACCATCTTTCCTCTCCCTGCTAAAGAAAAGCAGCCTCACAACGAGTTTGAGGTTGGGGTTGGTGTTTTCAGGGTGATATGCAGTGTTAGTTTTATGCCACACATAGCAATTTGTATTTACTCGAAAAAGTTCTACTTTGGACCTATCTGGCTAGAGCACTTTCTTCCACAACTAGCTATGTCCTCTAGTGATGAGCGAATATACTCATTACTCGAGATTTCTCGAGCATGCTCGGGGGTCCTCCGAGGATTTTTTAGTGCTCAGAGTTGTAGTTTTTAGCGCCGCAGCTGAATGATTTACATCTGTTAGCCAGCATAAGTACATGTGGGGATTCCCTAGCAACCAGGCAACCCCCACATGTACTTATGCTGGCTAACAGATGTAAATCATTCAGCTTCGGCGCTAAAAACTAAAACTCCGAGCACTAAAAAATACTCGGAGGACCCCTGAGCATGCTCGAGAAATCTCGAGTAACGAGTATATTCGCTCATCACTAGTGTCCTCTACATGGCTTTTTGCAAACTGCAAATGGGAATTAGTATGGCTTGCTTTCAAAAATGGCTTTCTTCTTGTTACTCTTCCATACAGGCCAGATTTGTGGAGTATATGAGTAAAGCCATGTTCAGAAGTTCAGTATTTGTTCAGTATTTTACATTAGTATTAGTAAGCCAAATCCAGGAGTGGCGCAGTCAGAGGAAAAGTATATTAGAAACACGTGCACCAATTCTGCATGTTTCACCTACTCATGGTTTTGGCTTCCAAATACTGATGTAAATAGTGACCAAATACTGACTGTATTAACGTGGCCTTATAGATGTTCTGAGGATAGATTCCCCCACCTGAGCTGTGGATCTCTGCAGTTTCTCCATAGTGACCATGGGCCTCTTTAACCCCTTAATCCAATATGACGTACTATCCCGTCAAGGTGACCTGGGACTTAATTCCCAGTGACGGGATAGTACGTCATAGCGATCGGCCGCGCTCACGGGGGGAGCGCGGCCGATCGCGGCCGGGTGTAAGCTGCCTATCGCAGCTGACATCCGGCACTATGTGCCAGGAGCAGTCACGGACCGCCCCCGGCACATTAACCCCCGGCACACCGCGATCAAACATGATCGCGGTGTACCGGCGGTACAGGGAAGCATCGCGCAGGGAGGGGGCTCCCTGTGGGCTTACCTGAGACGATCGGTACAAGGGAATGTACTCACCTTGTACCGAGCGTCTCCTCCCTGCAGGCCCCAGATCCAAAATGGCCGCGGGGCTGCATCCGGGTCCTGCAGGGAGTACTTCCGGGTGCCGTGCAGGCGCTGGTAAGCCTGCGGCAATGTGAGTGAGATCGCCGATCTGATAGAGTGCTATGCAAACTATCAGATTGGCGATCTGTGATGTCCCCCCCTGGGACAAAGTAAAAAAGTTTAAAAAAAAATTTCCACGTGTGTAAAAAAAAAATAAAATACAAAAATCCTAAATAAAGAAGAAAAAAAAAAATATTATTCCCATAAATACATTTCTTTATCTAAAAAAAAACACACAATAAAAGTACACATATTTAGTATCGCCGCGTCCGTAGCGACCCGACCTATAAAACTGGCCCACTAGTTAACCCCCTTCAGTGAACACCATAAGAAAAAAAAAAAAAAACGAGCCAAAAAACAACGCTTTATTATCATACCACCGAGCAAAAAGTGAAATAACACGCAATCAAAACGACGGATTTAAATAACCATGGTACCGCTGAAAACGTCATCTTGTCCCGCAAAAAAAGAGCCACCATATAGCATCATAACCAAAAAAAAAAAAGTTATAGTCCTCAGAATAAAGCGATGCCAAAATAATATTTTTTTCTATAAAATAGCTTTTATCGTATAAAAGCGCCAAAACATAAAAAAATGATATAAATGAGGTATCGCTGTAATCGTACTGACCCGACGAATAAAACTGCTTTATCAATTTTACCAAACGTAGAACGGTATAAACGCCTCCCCCAAAAGAAATTCATGAATAGCTGGTTTTTGGTCATTCTGCCTCACAAAAATCGGAATAAAAAGTGATCAAAAACTGTCACATGTCAGAAAATGTTACCAGTAAAAACGTCAACTCGTCCCGCAAAAAACAAGACCTCACATGACTCTGTGGACCAAAATACGGAAAAATTATAGGTCTCAAAATGTGGAGACGCAAAAACTTTTTTGCTATAAAAAGCGTCTATTAGTGTGTGACAGCTGCCAATCATAAAAATCCGATATAAAAAACGCTATAAAAGTAAATCAAACCCCCCTTCATCACCCCCTTAGTTAGGGAAAAATAATAAAATTAAAAAAATGTATTTATTTCCATTTTCCCATTAGGGCTAGGGTTAGGGCTAGGGTTAGGGTTAGGGCTAGGGTTAGGGCTAGGGTTAGGGCTAGGGTTAGGATTGGGGCTAGGGTTGGAGCTAAAGTTAGGGTTGGGGCTAAAGTTAGGGATAGGGTTGGGGCTAAAGTTAGGGTTAGGGTTTGGATTACATTTATGGTTGGGATTAGGGTTGGGATTAGAATTAGGGGTGTGTCAGGGTTAGGGGTGTGGTTAGGGTTACAGTTGGGATTAGGGTTAGGGGTGTGTTTGGATTAGTTTCAGGTAGAATTGGGGAGTTTCCACTGTTCAGGCACATCAGGGGCTCTCCAAACGTGACATGGCGTCCGATCTCAATTCCAGACAATTCTGCGTTGAAAAAGTAAAACAGTGCTCCTTCCCTTCCGAGCTCTCCCGTGCGCCCAAACAGGGGTTTACCCCAACACATGGGGCATCAGCGTACTCGGGACAAATTGGGCAACAACTTTTGTTGTCCAAATTCTCTTGTTATCTCTGGGAAAATAAAAATTTGGGGGGCTAAAAATCATTTTTGTGGGAAAAAAAGGATTTTTTATTTTCACGGCACTGCGTTGTAAACTGTAGTGAAACACTTGGGGGTTCAAAGTTCTCACAACACATCTAGATAAGTTCCTTGGGAGGTCTAGTTTCCAATATGGGGTCACTTATGGGGGGTTTATACTGTTTGGGTACATCAGGGGCTCTGCAAATGCAACGTGACGCCTGCAGACCAATCCATCTAAGTCTGCATTCCAAATGACGCTCCTTCCCTTCCGAGCTCTGCCATGCGCCCAAACAGTGGTTCCCCCCCACATATGGGGTATCAGCGTACTCAGGACAAATTGGACAACAACTTTTGGAGTCCAATTTATCCTGTTACCCTTGTGAAAATACAAAACTGGGGGCTAAAAAATCATTTTTCTGAAAAAAAAAAGAATTTTTATTTTCACGGCTCTGCGTTATAAACTGTAGTGAAACACTTGGGGGTTCAAAGCTCTCAAAACACATCAAGATAAGTTCCTTAGGGGGTCTAATTTCCAAAATGGTGTCACTTGTGGGGGTTTTTAATGTTTAGGCACATCAGGGGCTCTCCAAACGCGACATGGTGTCCCATCTCAATTCCAGTCAATTTTGCATTGAAAAGTCAAATGGCGCTCCTTCCCTTCCGAGCTCTGCTATGCGCCCAAACAGTGGTTTACCCCCACATATGGGGTATTGTTGTACTCAGGACAAATTGCACAACAACTATTGTGGTCTAATTTTTTCTCTTACCCTTGGGAAAATAAAAAATTGGGGGCGAAAAGATCATTTTTGTGAAAAAATATGATTTTGTATTTTTACGGCTCTGCATTATAAACTTCTGTGAAGCACTTGTTGGGTCAAAGTGCTCACCACACATCTAGATAAGTTCCTTAAGGGGTCTACTTTCCAAAATGGTGTCACTTGTGGGGGGTTTCAATGTTTAGGCACATTAGGGGCTCTCCAAACGCAACATGGCGTCCCATCTCAATTCCAGTCAATTTTGCATTGAAAAGTCAAATGGCGCTCCTTTGCTTCCGAGCTCCGTCATGTGCCAAAAAAGTGGTTTACCCCCACATATGGGGTATCGGCGTACTCAGGACAAATTGTACAACATCTTTTGGGGTCTATTTTCTCCTGTTACCCTTGGTAAAATAAAACAAATTGGAGCTGAAGTAAATTTTGTGTGAAAAAAAGTTAAATGTTCATTTTTATTTAAACATTCCAAAAATTCCTGTGAAACACCTGAAGGGTTAATAAACTTCTTGAATGTGGTTTTGAGCACCTTGAGTGGTGCAGTTTTTAAAATGGTGTCACACTTGGGTATTTTCTATCATATAGACCCCTCAAAATGACTTCAAATGAGATGTGGTCCCTAAAAAAAAATGGTGTTGTAAAAATGAGAAATTGCTGGTCAACTTTTAACCCTTATAACTCCCTAACAAAAAAAATTTTGGTTCCAAAATTGTGCTGATGTAAAGTAGACATGTGGGAAATGTTACTTATTAAGTATTTTGCGTGAGATATCTCTGTGATTTAAGGGCATAAAAATTCAAAGTTGGAAAATTGTGAAATTTTCAAAATTTTTGCCAAATTTCCGTTTTTTTCACAAATAAACACAAGTTATATCAAATAAATTTTACCACTAACATGAAGTACAATATCTCACGAGAAAACAATGTCAGAATCGCCAAGATCCGTTGAAGCGTTCCAGAGTTATAACCTCATAAAGGGACAGTGGTCAGAATTGTAAAAATTGGCCAGTCATTAACGTGCAAACCACCCTCGGGGCTTAAGGGGTTAATGCTTCTCTGATTAGTGTTCTCCTTGCTTGGGATGCCAGTTTAGGTGGATGGCCATATTTTGGTAGATTTGCAGTTGTGCCATACACCTTCCATTTTTGGATGTTGAATTGAACAGCTCCGTGATATGTTCAGAGCTCGGGTTATTTTTTTTTTTTTATAACCTAACCCTGCAGCAGAGGAGTATCTAGCCTTTCCTGCACCAGGGGCAAAGGATCAGTTTGGCGCCACCCCCAACCTCCCCCATTTTAACCCTAACTATTGAAACTGTATGACCAAGCCAAGGTACATTCCTGAATCCCCATAATGTTAAAATAGATACCAATAAAAGTAAAATTAATTGAGACATCAGTAGGTTAAGTGTTTTTGAATATCCATATTGAATCAGGAGCCCCATAGAATCCTGCATAAAGGTTAATAATGGCCCCATAAGATGCTCCATAGACACATTTGCCCAATATAGTGCTGCAGAAACGTTGATTATGGCCCCATAAGATGCTCCATAAAGATATTTGCGCCATATAGTGCTGCAGAAACGTTGATTATGGCCCCATAAGATGCTCCATAGAGACATTTGACCCGTATAGTGCTGCAGAAACGTTAATTATGGCCCCATAAGACGATCCATAAAGATATTTGCCCCATATAGTGGTGCACAAACATTAATTATGGCCCCATAAGATGATCCATATAGACACTTGCCCCATATAGTGCTGCACAAACGTTAATTATGGCCCCATAAGATGCTCCATACAGACATTTGCCCCATATAATGCTGCACAAACGTTATGGCCCCATAAGATGCTCCATACAGACACTTGCCCCGTTATAGTGCTGCACAAGCGTTATGGCCCCATAAGATGCTCTATACAGACACTTACCCCATATAGTGCTGCACAAACGTTATGGCCGCATAAGATGCTCTATACAGATACTTGCCCCATATAGTGCTGCACAAACGTTATGGCCCCATAAGATGCTCCATACAGACACTTGCGCCATATAGTGCTGCACAAACGTTATGGCCCCATAAGATGCCCCATTTGCTGTTGCTGCGATTAAAAAAAAAAAATCACATACTCACCTCTCCGTCGCTTAGGCCCCGGCACTTTCAATATTCACCTGCTCCTCGTTCCAGCTGCCACTCCATCTTCTTCAGCGTCTTCTGCACTGACTTTCAGGCAGAGGGCGTGCACTAACTACGTCACCATGCCCTCTGACCTCAGCGTCACTGCAGAAGACGCTGAAGATGGAGCGGTGGCTGGAACGAGGAACAGGTGAATATCACCCAACGCAGCGCTCCCCACCCCGTTATACTCACGTGCTCCTGGCGCGGTGCGGTCCCTGCTTCCCGACTCTGGCAGCTTCTTCCTGTACTGAGCAGTCACCGTTACCGCTCATTACAGTAATGAATATGCGGCTCCACCACTATGGGAGGTGGAGTCGCATATTCATTACTGTAATGAGCGGTACCATGTGACCGCTCAGTACAGGAAGAAGCTGGGGCGCCGGGGAGCAGGGACCTGCAGGGACCGTGCCAGGAGCAGGTGAGTATAATTAGACAGCCCCCGCTCCCCCTCCCCTGCCGACCCCTGGGTATGACTCAACGAGGAGCCTCCTTGGACCGCCGCATCATCAGGCGGCCCGCTGGCGCCCCCGTGTCGGCTGCGCCCGGGGCACATGGCCCGGCTGCCCCCCCTGGATACGCCACTGCCCTGCAGAACTCTTCTCCACAACTTAATCCCCGACCTGTCTGGTGTGTTCCTTGGTTATTATGATGCTCTTTGATCATTAATGTTCTCAAATAAACCTCTGAGGTCTTCACTGTTGTAGTTACACTGAGGACAAGTGGACTAAATTTGCTAATTATTTCTGGAGGCAATTGGTCACTCAGGATTTTATTTAGGGGTCAAACTACAGGGGGCTGAATGCAAATGCAAATCAGAATTTTTATCATTGGTATTTTTAAATAATTAGAAAACCATGTGTTATTTTGTCTACACTTCACAAATACTTGCTCCTTTGCGTTGGTGTATCACATAAAATGCCAAGAAAATACATTTATGTTTGGGGGTGTAACGTGAAAAAATGTGGAAAAGTTCACAGGGTATGAATATTTTTTCATGGTACTGTATATATTGCAGATTCATATTTTTTTATTTTAAATTGTTGTAAATTGATTAAATGAGTGCTCACCCTTTCTATATCTCTACATGACACAGCTTGTCATTCTTGAGAAAGACTCACAGTTTTTTTCTGGAGCTCAAACATCCCATTTGAGATGGTACAATAAAGTACCCCCAATTTTTCACATTTTCCTTGGAATTTTGCCTACCTACTTCCTACTTTATATTTTATATTGCACAGTAGACACACACATACATGCAGTAATCACAGTTTAGGCATAGCCTGTATACAGTATATTGTACCCCCGCGTATAGATTTATCTTAAGATATGACAGCTAAGAAACTGCTGCCTCTTCTTTCTTTTGTATACAACTACAGAGTAGCAGAGACATGTCTTTACATGAAATGGAAGAATAAAGCACTAATGTGCCACATGTTGTTGTAATAATAATAAAAAAAACCTGCAGGATGAGATTTTGCATTTACATACCAATTCTGAGGACAATGGGCTCTTGCAAGTGAAGTGGAGAGATCTGCATCAGTGTGCTTAGGAAACAAACAGTTTAAAAAACAACTAAATAGATAATTGACGATAAAATCCACAATGTTGACAGACAACTATAGGGAGTGCAATATACAAGTACTCTAATACAGTATGTTGTACATGAATACAGGTGCCAATAGAATACAGAGATCTTTGTATTCAATTTTGAGATTAACATCCTCTGCCATTTTCTGACTCTTCCAAGGGGATATCACCTCTACTAAGTTCTAAAGTTACAACACATTAACGGCAACTAATATATACGCCATCTCACTTGTGGGCAGAGGTCAGACTTAAGACTCTCATACAGATTACACTGTTGTCGGCCGAACCTGCCAATATCATCAGGTACAGCCGTCAGTCTAATTTTGTGTAGGTGCCCTAATCATCAGGGGAGATGTTAATCTCAAGTCACATGTCTGATTTTGGACCACCAATTCCATTGTTCTCCCAGAGGTAAGGCGCCAGTGGATAGTCAGCTGATAGCTTTCTCATAGAGAACCCAGGAGCGATTGGTCGAACGAGTGCTCCTGTGTATGTGAGTCGCCTGAGATGGCTGTCGACTGAAAAATCATCCTGAGCAACCGTCTCATATGTTTGGCCAGCTTTAGTGAATATGGTCAGAGATGTGGTCTTCCATATGGGACCTTCTTCTATGAACTAGAATGGTGAGCTTCTCTATGAGAAGTCAGTATAATGATGCACTCAGGTCTCAGTTGTATCGCTGATGAGTGTGGACCTACTGTACCAAGGGACGGGCTTACCTCATAGAGGTGTGACTAATAGTGTTGAGCCACCCCCCTAGTGTTCGAGCTCGGTTCGGTCGTCGAATTGGGGCGTGTTCGATGAATGTTCGTCAAACGTTCGACGAACACCGTCGAACCCCATTGAAACAAATGGCAGGCAAACACAAACACATACAAACACATAGAAAACACATAGAAAACACCTTAAAAGGTGTCCAAAAGCTGACAAACTGCTCAGAAGACACAACAAACACATGGAAAAGTCACAAGTACATATAGTCATGCGAAAAGAAAAGAGGAGGAGTAAAAGGAGGAGGAGACACAGATATAGGCATGTCATGCCCTTCTAAAATCAAGAAAGGCTGGAGTAAAAATCTAAAATCAGCCTACCAACACCTAGACGTCGTGACAAAAAAAATTAAAAAAGAAATATCTTTAGGTAGAATGGCAGGTCCATTCAGAACACTTTCCTTAGAAGACATAGTGGTATCCCCGTTGGGAGCCGTGCCAAAAAAGGAACCCAATACATTCAGACTAATCCACCATTTGTCATATCTAAGGGGCAGGTCAGTAAACGACAACATCGATGCGGAACCAAGTAGAGTACTATATAGTGTACCTCCTTTGACGAGGCAATCGAGCGGGTCAAGAAGTTGGGAAGGGGCACCCTAATGGCCAAAACAGACATTGAGGGGGCGTTCTGGTTACTACCTGTGCCTCCGAATAGTGTCCACCTATTGGGCTGCTTCTGTGAAGGAGCATCCTACATAGACGCTGTTTGCCCATGGGGTGCTCCATATCCTGCTCACTATTTGAGGCGTTTAGTTGCTTCCTCGAATGGGTCGTCATGGACGTTTCTAAGGGGGCACATATTATCCATTACCTCAACGACTTCTTATGCCTGGGCCCAAAAGATTCGCCACAGTGTGAATAAACTCAGTAATCCAAGTGTGAGAAGGAGAGAGCTGGAGGGAGAGTGGACACCCCAGAGCCGAGGGGTTAGATTGAGAAAGGAAGAAGGCGGTGTAGCTTGCTTCATGGGTGGGGTACTCTGCTGAGTAGAAGACACTGCTACTAGGCCCAAAGTATTGCCTGGGCTAGATGCAGTTAAAAATTAGTAATTAGATAAACAGGCAGTGTAGCTTGCTTCATGGGTGGGCTACTCTGCTGAGTAGCAGACACTGCTACTAGGCCCAAAGTATTGCCTGGGCTAGATGCGGTTAAAAATTAGTAATTAGATAAACAGGCGGTGTAGCTTGCTTCATGGGTGGGGTACTCTGCTGAGTAGCAGACACTGCTACTAGACCCAAAGTATTGCCTGGGCTAGATGCAGTTAAAAATTAGTAATTAGATAAACAGGCGGTGTAGCTTGCTTCATGGGTGGGGTACTCTGCTGAGTAGCAGACACTGCTACTAGGCCCAAAGTATTGCCTGGGCTAGATGCAGTTAAAAATTAGTAATTAGATAAACAGGCGGTGCAGCTTGCTTCATGGGTGGGGTACTCTGCTGACCAGGGCCGGCTCCAGGTTTTTGAGGGCCCCGGGCGAAAGAGTCTCAGTGGGCCCCCCCTTTAACACATACCACGATTCATGATCGCATATAACACAGCCATGTAGTATATAACAGCCCACGTAGCATATAACACAGCCACGTAGTATGTAGCACAGCCAACGTATCATATAACAGCCCATATAGTATATAGCACAGCCACATAGTATATAACAAGGCCCACGTAGTTTATAGAACAGCCATGTAGTATACAGCACAGCCCACATAGTAGTATACAGCACTGCCCACACAGTAGTATACAGTACAGCCCACACAGTAGTATATAGCAGAGCTCACACAGTAGTATATAGCACAGCCCACACAGTAGTATATAGCACAGCCCACACAGTAGTATATAGCACAGCCCACACAGTAGTATATAGCACAGCCCACACAGTAGTATACAGCACTGCCCACATAGTATACAGCACTGCCCACATAATAGTATATAGCACAGCCACACAGTAGTATACAGCACTGCCCACATAGTAGTATACAGCACTGCCTACGTAGTATATAGCAGCCCACATAGTATATAACACTGCCCACGTAGTATATAACACTGCCCACATAGTATATAACACAACCCACGTAGTATATAGCAGCCCACGTAGTATATAGCAGCCCAGCTCACGTAGTATATAGCAGCCCATGTAGTATATAGCAGCCAACGTAGTATATAGCAGCCCAGCCCACATAGTATATAGCAGCGCAGCCCATGTAGTATATAGCAGCCAACGTAGTATATAGCAGCCCAGCCCACGTAGTATATAGCAGCGCAGCCCATGTAGTATATAGCAGCCAACGTAGTATATAGAAGCCCAGCCCACGTAGTATGTAGCAGCGCAGCCCATGTAGTATATAGCAGCCAACGTAGTATATAGAAGCCCAGCCCACGTAGTATATAGCAGTGCAGCCCATGTAGTATATAGCAGCCCAGCCCACGTAGTATATAGCAGCGCAGCCCATGTAGTATATAGCAGCCCAGCCCACGTAGTATATAGCAGCGCAGCCCATGTAGTATATAGCAGCCAACTTAGTATATAGCACAGCCCACGTAGAAGTAAATAGCAGCCCACGTAGTATATAGGAGCCCAGCCCACGTAGTATATAGCAGCGCAGCCCATGTAGTATATCCCAGCCAACGTAGTATATAGCAGCCCAGCCCACGTAGTATATAGCAGCCCAGCCCATGTAGTATATAGCAGCCAACGTAGTATATAGCAGCCGAGCCCATGTAGTATATAGCAGCGCAGCCCATGTAGTATATAGCAGCCAACGTAGTATATAGAAGCCCAGCCCACGTAGTATATAGCAGCGCAGCCAATGTAGTATATAGCAGCCAACGTAGTATATAGAAGCCCAGCCCACGTAGTATATAGCAGCGCAGCCCATGTAGTATATAGCAGCCCAGCCCACGTAGTATATAGCAGCGCAGCCCATGTAGTATATAGCAGCCCAGCCCACGTAGTATATAGCAGCGCAGCCCATGTAGTATATAGCAGCCAACTTAGTATATAGCACAGCCCACGTAGAAGTAAATAGCAGCCCACGTAGTATATAGGAGCCCAGCCCACGTAGTATATAGCAGCGCAGCCCATGTAGTATATCCCAGCCAACGTAGTATATAGCAGCCCAGCCCACGTAGTATATAGCAGCCCAGCCCATGTAGTATATAGCAGCCAACGTAGTATATAGCAGCCGAGCCCATGTAGTATATAGCAGCGCAGCCCATGTAGTATATAGCAGCCAACGTAGTATATAGAAGCCCAGCCCACGTAGTATATAGCAGCGCAGCCAATGTAGTATATAGCAGCCAACGTAGTATATAGAAGCCCAGCCCACGTAGTATATAGCAGCGCAGCCCATGTAGTATATAGCAGCCCAGCCCACGTAGTATATAGCAGCGCAGCCCATGTAGTATATAGCAGCCCAGCCCACGTAGTATATAGCAGCGCAGCCCATGTAGTATATAGCAGCCAACTTAGTATATAGCACAGCCCACGTAGAAGTATATAGCAGCCTACGTAGTATATAGGAGTCCAGCCCACGTAGTATATAGCAGCGCAGCCCATGTAGTATATAGCAGCCAACGTAGTATATAGCAGCCCAGCCCACGTAGTATATAGCAGCCCAGCCAATGTAGTATATAGCAGCCCAGCCCACGTAGTATATAGCAGTGCAGCCCATGTAGTATATAGCAGCCAACGTAGTATATAGCACAGCCCACGTAGAAGTATATAGCAGCCCACGTAGTATATAGCAGCCCAGCCCACGTAGTATATAACACAACCCAATCAGTATATAAGAGCCCATACCTTGACCTCCCAGCCAGGCTCTGCATCCCCCCGGCCCCCGCAATCCTTTGTTCCAGGTGGCAGGTGCTGCACACTTCCTGTTTGGCGACGCTCGGCTCATTCTCCAGGCACTGGACAGTCGGAAGTCACTCTGCTCTGCGTATCCATGGTGACGGATTGTGGGCGGCTCTCCAGCAGCTGCAAAAGTCCCAGAGTTCCGTGCTGCCTCTGCCTCCTCTCTTCTAGCGTGCACCTCGGACCGCAGATGCCTGCCTCAGGGGCCGCATGCGGGCAACCTGCCCTTAACGCCGGCCCTAAATGGGCCCCCTTGTCTCGCCAGGGCCCTGGCACTTGCCCGGGTACGCCGGGTGCTGACGCCGGCCCTGCTGCTGACTAGCAGACACTGAAGCTTTAGAGCAGACCTCTGAATCCCAGGCCATAGTATGAGTAAACAGCTCTGCAGACTCAACCATCTGTGTTACCCCAAGCCATAGTGTATTTAGTTTCTAAAGGTTAAAAGGAGGGGGAGTGACCCCATCCACCTGGAATTGACGATGCCAACGTCATCTAAAACACAGCAAGGGGACTCCAAAAAGAGTATCCATTTTTTCCAAAAATTGGGCCACAGACACCACTTAAGTGGCATCAATTTCCCCAGAGTTTTTTTAAAATGGATGATGAGGTGATTTTCAAAAATCATCAAGCTTTTAGTCTCAGCAGGATGACATAGGGGTAGAAAAGTCCTTGAGGATCCAGGATTTGTTCATCTTGATAAAAGTTAGTCTGTCTACATTGTCACTGGACAGCCGTGTGCGCTTATCTGTCAGCACACCACCAGCAGCGCTGAACACACGTTCAGCGAGAACGCTGGCTGCGGGGCACGACAAGATCTCCAAGGCATGAGTGGCGAGCTCAGGCCATTTTTCCAGATTGGAAGCCCAAAATGAGCAAGGGTCCAGTTCCACAGTCATGGCATCGATGTTAACTTGGAGATACTCCTGTACCATCCTCTCTAGGCGTTGGCTATGTGTCAGACTTCTTGTCTCCTGTGGCCTTGCAAAGGATGGTCTAAAAAATTGTTGAAACGATTGGAAAAAATTGCTGTTACCACCAGATACGATGTTACGGTTTGAGTGATGACTCAACAGTCCCATGGTTGGCAAGTTAGAACTCAGAGATTCACTATGTGCACCATTGGTGTTTTGTGGAAAAGCAGATGTTAGATTCTGTAACAGTCTCTGCTGATACTCCTGCATGCGTGAATCCCATTCTATGGCAGGAATTATTTCACCAAATTTACTTTTGTACCAGGGATCTAAGAGTGTGGCAACCCAGTAGTCAGCATTACGTCGGATTCTGACAATCCGAGGGTCATGTTGCAGGTAGTGCAGCAAGAAGGCACTCATGTGCCTTGCGCATTCAGGAGGACCAAGTCCTTGTTGTCTTGGTGGCGGCAAGGTGAGAATCATGTTTCCTTCCTCTGCCCTCTCCCCCCAACCTCGCACAACAGAAATTTGATCAAGGTCTCACTCATCTGATGAGTCTTCCATGCCCAGCGCCAGTTTGTCCTCCACTTCTTCATCGGCTCCTGCACCTTCCTCAGCAGTTTGGCTGCTACTATGCGCCCTCGGTAATCCCTCTCCCCCACCCTCCAATGCCAGCCGCCTTGGTGCTGCCGACCGTCTGGACCTTGGAGATATTATCCCTTCCACATACGACTCCTCCTGTTCCTCCTCTTCCTCTTGTCCCACCACCTGACTCCGAATACTGTTTAAGGTGTGCTCCAGCATGTAAATGACCGGAATAGTCATGCTGATAATGGCATCGTCAGCACTAAACATCTTCATCGCTATTTCAAAACTGTGCAGAAGGGTGCGTAGGTCCCTGATCTGAGACCACTCCTGCAGCGTGATTTGCCCCCCCTCTGAATCTCGTTCGCCCAGGCTATACGTCATAACGTATTGCACCAGGGCTCGTCAGTGCTGACAGTCGCTGCAACATGTGCAGAGTTGAATTCTATCGTGTGGGCACATCGCATTTCAGCCGGTGAACTGGCAGTCCCAACGACTTCTGTAGAGATGTAAGTAATTGAGCTGCTGGATGCGAACGGCGGAAGTGAGCACACAGCGACCGTGCCCTCTGCAGAAGCCCATCTAGTCCGAGATAGTTGGATAAAAATTGCTGGACAACTAGGTTCAAAACATGAGCCATACAAGGCACGTGTGTGACATTGCCCCGGCGAAGGTTCGCACCCAGGTTTGCAGCGCCCCCAGTGCCGCAGGGCCGAGGGGTACCCGGTACCGGGCCTCTGAGTATCTGCTCTGGGGTTGTCACGGTGGCTAGGCCCGGTCCGTGACCCTGCTGAGGGGTGCCCAATGAAAGGTGTGGATGGTGGTGGTAGTGCAGTGCTGGTCACAGTAAATAACGAGGACACCAGGTTGCAGTCTCTTTACCTCTTTACTGAACCAGGCTGCGCAAGTCCGGCCGGTCCGATGGCACCTCCAGAGTTCCCTTTGCAGGTGGAAATCTGTGCCTACCTTCTAGCGCTTGTGTGTTGTGGTCCTCCCCTGCTGTGCTTACGGGATAGTCCCCACAACTGTTGTGTCTGTTTCTCGTGTTCCCTCACAACTCGATTCTGATGTTCTTCCTCGTCCCCCAGATGATATGGCTAGGACGCACCCGTATGACGGGTAGGCTCGGAGGTCTTCCGGGACCCTAGTGTCGCCCCTCTCCTATTGTTGCCCCCTATGTCTTCTTAGGTGATTTGGGTGAAACAGCCCACCTATAACTGACTGTCCTGCCGTAGGTTTGAAGTTAGGCTTGGAGCTCTATACTTCCTCGGCGTTCTGGCCACCGGCTGCGCGCCTCAGTAGGATGTTGCCTCGTCTTACAGCACGTCTCCTACTGGTGTTTCTCCTTGTTGCGTTGATCTCGTTTCTCACTCAGCACAATAAACCTCGCTTCTTGTCCTTTCTTAGGGCACCGCGGCTATCTCGTGCAGGCGCAGTCCCATAACGTTCTCTCTGTTTGCTAGGCCTCTGTCAGGATCCCACCCCTGACAGGGACCCCTCCGAGTCTCTCCCCGCAACACCCTCTGCCACAGGGTGTTGCCTGTTTGATTCCCAGTCAGCTTCTGACTAACTTCCTATCCAACCCCCAGTTTTACCAGATTGTGAGGAGTGGCCTAATACATAGTACCCTTAGCTCCCCCTGGAGGCCAGACTGTGAAGTGTATTGGTGTCTGTGATACCTGGTCAGGTGAATTCCTTCAGTGCCATCAGACGTACCGTAGCCCCCCTTAGCGGCAGAGCATCAGTACTGCAACGACCAGGACTCTGGGGCGCTGCACATTGCCCCGGCGAAGGGTCGCACCCAGGTTTGCAGCATTGTCGTACATGGCCTTCCCTGGCTGCAGGTTCAGTGGAGACAACCATTGATGGAACTCAGGCTCCAGAGCTGACCACAACTCCTCAGCTGTGTGACTCACATTTCCCAGACATTTCAAGGTAAACACCGCCTGATGCCGTTGAGCCCTGGTGACAGCATAGTAAGGAGGTGTGCAGGATTCCTTCTACGCAGTTAGAACGCGGGTGGCATTACCAGACAGGCTTTGGGTGCAGGTGGAGGACTGAGAGGAGGTTGAGGAGGCAGAAGCAGTGGAGGAACTTATAGATACAGAGGATCGACGTGCAAATTGTGGGGACAGCAAGATTTGGACAGCAGCCCCTTCTCCTGCTGTCACCATAGTTACCCAGTGCCCAGTCACCGACATGTAACGCCCCGGTCCATGTCTACTCGTCCAAGTGTCTGTGGTTAAATGTACCCTGTCACACACAGAGTTTCTAAAGGAAGCGGTGATGTTGTGCTGGTGTAGCGCAGGCACAGCTTTCTTTGAGAAGTAGTGGCGACTGGGCATCTGGTACTGGGGCACTGCGATGGACATAAGGTCTCGAAAATACTCTGTGTCCACCCGGCGGAAAGGCAGCATTTCTGTAGCCAACGGCTTGCAGATGGTGAAATTCAACCTCTTAGCTTTGTCATGGCTAGGAGGAAATGTTCTTTTACTTGTCCACATCTGAGGGACTGAGGGCTGGCTGCCGTGCTTAGACGGGATTGTGTAGGGTGTCCCGGGCAAACTGCTGGTCTTTGAGGAAGGTGCAAGCGGAGATATTATGTTGCCTTGATCAAAATGTGGTGGTCTCGATGTCGGAGAGCGCTCAACACCAGCAGGTGTTTCCACTTGCAAATGTACTGACGACCTGCCAACCACACTGGCTGTTGCGGGTAAAGAGGTGGAAGATCTGCGTCCGAAAACATGTGTGACTGCTGTCCCCACAGTCACAGAGGATGAAGAGGCCGTGGATGCACTTGATGGGGCAGACAGTGGTTGGCCCGGCCCACTAGGCCGCATTGTAGTACAATGAGCTTCCCACTGCAACTTATGCCTCATATCCATGTGACGGTTCATGCATGAAGTATTCAAACTATTCATTTTTTGGCCTCTACTGAGATTTTGGTGACAAATCTTACAGACAACATGAGTTGGGTCATCCTTTGCAATCTCAAAAAATGCCCAGGCTATGCAAGGCTTAGAGCCCATGCGACCTGAAGAGCCACCACGACTTGTGCTCAGAGGCACAGTTGTGGTTGAGGATGCAGCTGTTGACGTGCTTCCAGTAATCCGTCTCTGTCCAGGAAGGCGCAACCTAACCTCGTCATCACTAGCATCCTCCTCCAACTCCTCTGCTAACCTCATGGACTGGCGGACTGTGGGTTGACAGTAAGTGGGGTCTCCAACCTCGTCATCATCACCCTGTGTGTTCTCAGACCCGTCGTCCTCAGAGCCAACCTCTTCCTTCCCTGACCAAAAAGTCAAGTTTTCGTTCCAATCAGGTATCTCAGTCTCATCATCTTCCTCATTGTCTCCACCAACAGAAGTTAAGGTACCTTCACACTAAGCGACGCTGCAGCGATACAGACAACGATGCCGATCGCTGCAGCGTTGCTGTTTAGTCGTTGTGTGGTCGCTGGAGAGCTGTCACACAGACGGCTCTCCAGCGACCAACGATGCCGAAGTCCCCTGGTAACCAGGGTAAACATCGGGTTACTAAGCGCAGGGCCGCTTAGTAACCCGATGTTTACCCTGGTTACCATTGTAAAAGTAAAAAAAAAAACACATACTCACATTCCGGTGCCCGGCGTCCGCTTCCCTGCACTCCTCCTGCATCCTGTGTCAGCGCCGAACATCTCCGGCATCTCCCACAGAGCAGAGCGGTGACGTCACCGCTCTGCTTTACGGCCGGCACTTACACAGGATTCAGGAGGAGTGCAGGGAAGCGGACGCCGGGCACCGGAATGTGAGTATGTGTTTTTTTTTTTTACTTTTACAATGGTAACCAGGGTAAACATCGGGTTACTAAGCGCGGCCCTGCGCTTAGTAACCCGATGTTTACCCTGGTTACCAGTGAAGACATCGCTGGATCGGTGTCACACACACCGATTCAGCGATGTCAGCGGGAGATCCAGCGACGAAATAAAGTTCTGGACTTTCAGCAACGACCAGCGATTTCACAGCGGGATCCTGATCGCTGCTGCGTGTCAAATACAACGATATCGCTATCCAGGACGCTGCAACATCACAGATCGCTATCGTTATCGTTGTAAAGTCGCTTAGTGTGAAGGTACCTTTACAGTTTGGGAACAAGGGTCTACATTATGCTCAGAACCTTCTTCATCTGGGCCTGGATCTGACTCACAAAGATTCTGGGCATCAGTGCAGATCATTTCCTCGTCTGGATTCACAGAAGCTCTGGAGCAGACATCTGATTCCCAGGCAATAGTATGAGTAAACAGCTCTGCAGACACAACCATCTGTGTTACCCCATACTCAGACGGGCGGCTGGAGACTTGGGAGCTGTGAGGAAGCAAGTGAAACTGGGGTGACACCTCTGAAGACTGGAGTATTTGTGATGTTGAAGTTGAGGTGGAGGAGAGCCCACTTGAAGCAGCACTTGATATCCATTCAAGCACCTGCTCTTTTTGTGCCTCATCTGGGATTTGTAGCGATGCTCGTAGCAATGGTCATAAGAAAGGGATCATATCAGATTGTCCATGAAAAGAAGTAGATGTCTTACTTTGGCTGGAAGATGGTCTTTCTTCTGCAGATGTTACTGTTGCTTTACCACCTACCCCACGGACACAACCTTTTTTCACTTTCCAACACGCCTATTCCCTTTTCCACCAGCAGCAGGCCTTTTGGCACTCATTTTGGTGCTCAACTAATTGGCAACTCTGTAGTTGTTGGCACAAAAAACGATGGATGGAAACCGAGCAGAGCTGAGTGGCCAAACTGTGGTACTAGCCCAAAACGATTTACTAGGTTAGATGCAGTAAAAAAATATTAGATACACATGCAGTGTAGCTAGCTTCACAGGTGAGCTACTCCAGTGACGTACAGACACTGCTATTAGGCCCAAAACCATTTACTGGGTTAGATGTAGTAAAAAATTATTAGATACACAGGCAGTGTAGCTAGCTTCACAGGCGAGCTAGTCCACTGACGTGCAGACACTGCTACTAAGCCCAAAACGATTTACTGGGTTAGATGCAGTAACAATTTACATACACAGGCGGTGTAGCTAGCTTCACAGGCGAGCTAGTCCACTGACGTGCAGACACTGCTACTAAGCCCAAAATGATTTACTGGGTTAGATGCAGTAACAATTTACATACACAGGCGGTGTAGCTAGCTTCACAGGCGGGCTACACCGCTGACGTGCAGACACTGCTACTAAGCCCAAAAGGATTTACTGGGTTAGATGCAGTAAAAAATTATTAGATACACAGGCGGTGTAGCTAGCTTCACAGGCGGGCTACTCCGCTGACGTGCAGACACTGCTACTAAGCCCAAAATGATTTACTGGGTTAGATGCAGTAAAAAATTATTAGATACACAGGCGGTGCAGCTAGCTTCACAGGCGGGCTACTCCGCTGACGTGCAGACACTGCTACTAAGCCCAAAAGGATTTACTGGGTTAGATGCAGTAAAAAATTATTAGATACACAGGCGGTGTAGCTAGCTTCACAGGCGGGCTACACCGCTGACGTGCAGACACTGCTACTAAGCCCAAAAGGATTTACTGGGTTAGATGCAGTAAAAAATTATTAGATACACAGGCGGTGTAGCTAGCTTCACAGGCGGGCTACTCAGATGACTACCAGACAATGCTACCAGCCCAAAAGGATTGGCTGAGCTAGATTACACCAAATGCTTGCACAGCACTGGCACAGACCTGCCTGGCAAAAAGTGCTATGAACTACTGTAACCTACCCTGAAAAGGGCTGATATTACAACTAGTCCTAACTACCTAAACTTATCTCTCTCTATCTAATTGCAAATTCGCTCGCAATTCACACTCTTATACACTGTATAGCGCCCACAGCAGCTGCGGTGCCGTCTAATACTAAGCTGCAGCAGTGAGGAAATGGTGGCGACGGGTGAAAATGGCTGGTTCTTATAGGGCAAGGACATGTGACATACACAGCCAATGACACATGCCCTTGCTTGTGTGCATCACATGCACATTGCTGTGTGTGTGTGCACTGCTGATAGGCTGAGAGACTGCACCGCCCCACTGTAAATGCGAGAAAAAAAAAAGGAGATCAGCATTATTTCAGCACAGATCTATCCCCCGCCCCCTATACACTGAAACAGTCTATTAACATTGATCAACAGTTTTAATCTCGAACACCGCCAAAAACAGCTCGAATTTGAAATTGGTGAACACTTCGACTCGAACACCGCTCATCTCTAGTGACTAAGCCACTACCTGGTGTTCACTAGGGCCTCTGGTGACGAGGTTAGGCTTAGGCGCAGGTAGTCACCAAGTGCCACTCCAGGACTGGGGCTGGGGCAGCTGGCTGAAGGGTCAGAGGCACGAGGTACATGGTATGGAGAGGCGAGACAGAGGCAACGTCAAACCGTTTGAGGTCAGGGCAGGCAGCACAGGATCAAAAAACTTAAACGAGGTCAGGACAGGTAAACAGGCTGGATCATAAACAAGAAACTGGATAAAGGAGGTTGCATGCACATAGACTGATGGGGCAGAAACCACATTCAAGCAAAGAATAGTGGGTGAAGCTGCCTAAAATAGACCCTGCTGGCAGGAGATAGGCAGGGGAACCAAATATCTACAGGGCACAGCATGGTTAAAGTCGTGCAGGGATCAGTCAAGTTCCCCCCTAAGGCCAGATGAATTTCACATGCAGCAGCAGCAACAGAGAGGAGCCCAGGAAGAAACTAATTCAGCAAAATGGCCTGCCATGAAGAGAAACCGCATAGTGAGTGGGGCGGCGTTGAGGGCACAAGCTAGCTGCTGCCGTGACATTGGTTATGCCAAGGATGAACTGAAGTCCCATCATTTGCATAAAAAAAGAGTTTTACGAGTAATTACACCAATTAAATATATACAGATTATACAATTTTTATAGGGGCTATGTCAGTTCTATTACTGATTAATTAGTTTAACCCCTTCACCCCATGCGCTTTTCTATTTTTCGTTTTTTCCTTCCCTGTTCCAAGAGCCATAAGTTTTTATTTTTTCTTTAACCCCTTAACGACTGCCGATACACCTTTTAACGGTGGTAGCTAAGGGTACTTAAACCACAGCGCCGTTAATTAACGGCGCTGTGGAAAAATGTATAGCGCCCCCCAGAGTCGGATTTTCTTCGGGGTCTCGGCTGCTGGGGGTAGCCAAGACCCCAGAAAACATGATTCGGGTTGGTTTTTACCAACCCCGGTTTTGCAATAGGCAGTATTAACTGTTTACTGGTGACCGCAAAACAAAGTCCGATGTGCCATTTAATTTCTCTCTCCTCTGATGTGAAGCCTTAGGTTTGGGATTAGGGTTATAGGTGTGTTGGGATTAGGGTTAGGTTTGTGGTTAGGGTTATGGTTAGGGGTGTGTTGGGGTTAGGGTTGTGATTAGGGTTAGGGTTGGGATTAGGATTATGGTTAGGGTTGGTGTTGTGGATTCTGTTTGTGGGCTCCCTCTGGTGGTTACTGCTGGTACTGGGTGACTTTGGTGGGTTGCGGCCTTTGGTTTCCACCTGTCCATCAGTGGCTGGGTGTTTCCTATTTTACCTGGCCTTTCTGTCATTTCCCTTGCCGGCTATCAATGTATTCAGATGTGCTCTGTTTGGTTCCTGCCTACCTGCTCCCAGATCTTTCAGGATAAGCTAAGTGCTGATTTTCAGTTGTTTGGTTTTTTGTCCAGCTTGCTTATTATGTCTCTATGCTAGCTGGTAGCTCTAGTGGACTGAGGTTCTCCCCATGTGCCATGAGTTGGCACATGGGTTCTTGTAATCTCAGGATGGTTTTTTTGATTAGGGTTTTTTGCTGACCGCTCAGTCCCCTTTTGTATCGTTCTGCTTTCTAGTTTACAGCGGGCCTCAATTTGCTAAAACTATATATAACTTCTCTATGTGTGTGCCTTCCTCTCATTTCACCGTCAATACATGTGGGGGGCAACTATATCTTTTGGGGTTCATTCCGCTGGAGGCAAGTGAGGTCTTTATTTTCTCTGCAGTGCTAGTTAGCTCTTAGGCTGGTGCGTGGCGTCTAGAACCAACGTAGGCACGCTCCCTGGCTATCTCTAGTTGCGTTTGTCAGGCGTAGGGCAGCGGTCAGCCCAGGTTCCATCACCCTAGAGCTCGTCCGTAATATATTTGTACTTTGCTTGTCCTGTGCTATCCCTAGCCATTGGGATTCATGACAGTATAGCCGGCCCACAAAGTGTTAATTGTTTGGGCTGAAGCAGGAGAAAGAGAAGTGTTTAAGGGAAATTTTTTTTTTTTTTTCCCTTCAGAGTTTTGCTGCCTAGCCCTTAATTGCTGTCTAGCTGCTTCTTACCTCCTCTTAACCCTTGAATGGCTCTGATCTTAGCTGTTTAACATGGATGTCCAGAGTTTGGCTTCCAGCCTGAGTAATCTCGCGGCAAAAGTTCAAAACATACAGGATTTTGTTGTTCACACTCCCATGTCTGAACCTAGAATTCCTATTCCAGAGTTCTTTTCTGGAGATAGATCTACCTTCCTGAATTTCAGGAACAATTGTAAATTGTTTCTTTCTTTAAAATCTCGCTCCTCTGGAGACCCTGCTCAACAGGTCAAGATTGTAATATCTTTCCTGCGGGGCGACCCTCAGAATTGGGCATTTGCATTGGCACCAGGGGATCCTGCGTTGCTCAGTGTGGATGTGTTTTTTCTGGCATTGGGATTGCTCTATGAGGAACCTAACCTGGAGATTCAGGCTGAAAAGGCTTTATTAGCCCTCTCTCAGGGGCATGATGAAGCGGAGATATATTGTCAGAAGTTTCGGAAATGGTCGGTGCTTACTCAGTGGAGTGAGTGCGCCCTGGCTGCAAACTTCAGAAATGGTCTTTCTGAGGCCATTAAGGATATTATGGTGGGGTTCCCGACGCCTACAGGTCTGAGTGAGTCTATGGCTATGGCCATTCAGATTGATCGGCGTTTACGGGAGCGCAAACCCGTGCACCAGTTGGCGGTGTCTTCTGAACAGGCACCTGAGACTATGCAATGTGATAGAATTCAGTCCAGAAGTGAACGGCAAAATTATAGGCGGAAAAATGGATTGTGTTTCTATTGTGGTGATTCAGCTCATGTTATATCAGCATGCTCTAAACGCACAAAAAGGGTTGATAAATCTTTTGCCATTGGTACTCTGCAGCCTAAGTTCATTTTGTCTGTGACTCTGATTTTTTCACTGTCTTCCATTTCCGTCGATGCCTATGTGGATTCGGGCGCTGCCCTGAGTCTTATGGATTGGTCATTTGCTAAACGCTGCGGTTTTAGTCTGGAACCTCTGGAAGTTCCTATTCCTCTGAAGGGAATTGACTCTACACCATTGGCTATGAATAAACCGCAGTATTGGACACAAGTGACCATGCGCATGACTCCCGTTCATCAGGAGGTGATTCGCTTCCTTGTACTTTATAATTTACATGATGTTCTAGTGCTTGGTCTGCCATGGTTACAAACTCATAATCCTGTCCTGGACTGGAAAACAATGTCTGTGTTAAGCTGGGGATGTCAGGGGGTTCATGATGATGCACCTCCGATTTCAATCGCTTCATCTACTCCTTCTGAGATCCCTGCGTTTTTGTCTGACTATAGGGATGTTTTTGAGGAGCCTAAGTGTTATGACCCCAGTGGACAGGGTCTCAGAGGGACGTGTAAGTCTGCAAGATACAAAAATCCAGCTCATAGGGCTGTTGTAACTGGGTTGACCAAATAGCTACTCCTAACGCCAACACTAGAAGTAGCCGGGGATCATGCCTACGGTGAACGCTAGATGACTCGCGCCAGCCGGAGAATCTAACTACCCCTAGGAGAAGAAAACAAAGACCTCTCTTGCCTCCAGAGAAAGGGACCCTAAAGCAAGATACAAGCCCCCCACAAATAATAACGGTGAGGTAAGAGGAAATGACAAACACAGAAATGAACCAGGTTCAGCAAAGAGAGGCCAGCTTACTAATAGCAGAATATAGCAAGATAACTTATCTGGTCAACAAAAACCCTATAAAAATCCACGCTGGAGATTCAAGAACCCCCGAACCGTCTAACGGTCCGGGGGGAGAACACCAGCCCCCTAGAGCTTCCAGCAAAGGTCAGGATACAGATAGGAACAAGCTGGACAAAAATACCAAACAAAACAAAAGCAAAAAGCAAAGAAGCAGACTTAGCTTGAAAAACAGGAACCAGGATCAGAGGACAAGAGCACAACAGATTAGCTCTGATTTCAACGATGCCAGGCATTGAACTGAAGGTCCAGGGAGCTTATATAGCAACGCCCCTGAACTAACGGCCCAGGTGAGGATATAGGAAAAGACAGACGCTCCAGAGTCAAAACACTAATGACCACTAGAGGGAGCAAAAAGCAAAATCACAACAGTACCCCCCCCTTAGTGAGGGGTCACCGAACCCTCACCACGACCACCAGGGCGATCAGGATGAGCGGCGTGAAAGGCACGAACTAAATCGGCCGCATGAACATCAGAGGCGACCACCCAGGAATTATCTTCCTGACCATAGCCCTTCCACTTGACCAGGTACTGAAGCCTCCGCCTGGAGAGACGAGAATCCAAGATCTTCTCCACCACGTACTCCAACTCGCCCTCAACCAACACCGGAGCAGGAGGCTCAGCAGAAGGAACCACAGGCACAACGTACCGCCGCAACAAGGACCTATGAAACACGTTGTGGATAGCAAACGACACAGGAAGATCCAGGCGAAAGGATACAGGATTAAGAATTTCCAATATCTTGTAAGGACCAATAAAACGAGGTTTAAATTTGGGAGAGGAAACCTTCATAGGAACAAAGCGGGAAGAAAGCCACACCAAATCCCCAACACGTAGTCGGGGACCCACACCGCGGCGGCGGTTGGCAAAGCGCTGAGCCCTCTCCTGTGACAACTTCAAGTTGTCCACCACAAGATTCCAGATCCGCTGCAACCTATCCACCACAGAATCCACCCCAGGACAGTCAGAAGGTTCCACATGACCCGAAGAAAAACGAGGGTGGAAACCAGAGTTGCAGAAAAACGGCGAAACCAAGGTGGCGGAACTAGCCCGATTATTAAGGGCAAACTCAGCTAGCGGCAAGAAGGTCACCCAATCGTCCTGATCAGCAGAGACAAAACACCTCAAATAAGCCTCCAAAGTCTGATTAGTTCGCTCCGTCTGTCCATTAGTCTGAGAATGGAAAGCAGACGAAAACGACAAGTCAATGCCCATCCTACTACAAAAGGATCGCCAGAATCTGGAAACGAACTGGGATCCTCTGTCTGACACAATATTCTCAGGGATGCCGTGCAAACGAACCACGTTCTGGAAAAACACAGGAACCAGATCGGAAGAGGAAGGCAGTTTAGGCAAAGGAACCAAATGGACCATCTTGGAGAAGCGATCACATATCACCCAGATAACAGACATGCCCTGAGACACCGGAAGATCAGAAATGAAATCCATGGAGATATGTGTCCAAGGTCTCTTAGGGACAGGCAAGGGCAAGAGCAACCCGCTGGCACGAGAACAGCAAGGCTTAGCTCGAGCACAAGTCCCACAGGACTGTACAAATGACCGCACATCCCTAGACAAGGAAGGCCACCAAAAGGATCTGGCCACCAGATCTCTGGTGCCAAAAATTCCTGGGTGACCTGCCAACACCGAGGAATGAACCTCGGAAATGACTCTGCTGGTCCACTTATCAGGCACAAACAGTCTGTCAGGTGGACAAGAATCAGGCCTATCAGCCTGAAATCTCTGCAACACACGTCGCAGATCTGGAGAAATAGCTGACAAGATAATACCATCCTTAAGAATACCAACAGGTTCAGCGACTCCAGGAGCATCAGGCACAAAGCTCCTGGAAAGAGCATCGGCCTTCACATTCTTTGAACCTGGTAAATACGAGACAACAAAGTCAAAACGGGAGAAAAACAATGACCAGCGGGCCTGTCTAGGATTCAGGCGTTTAGCAGACTCGAGATACATCAGATTTTTGTGATCAGTCAAGACCACCACACGATGCTTAGCACCCTCGAGCCAATGACGCCACTCCTCAAATGCCCATTTCATGGCCAACAACTCCCGATTGCCCACATCATAATTTCGCTCCGCAGGCGAAAACTTCCTAGAGAAAAAGGCGCAAGGTCTCATAACAGAGCAACCAGGGCCTCTCTGCGACAAAACGGCCCCTGCTCCAATCTCTGAAGCATCCACCTCAACTTGAAAGGGAAGCGAGACATCAGGCTGGCACAAAACAGGCGCCGAAGTAAACCGACGTTTCAACTCCTGGAAAGCCTCCACGGCAGCAGGAGCCCAATTAACCACATCGGAGCCCTTCTTGGTCATATCCGTCAAAGGTTTCACAATGCTAGAAAAGTTAGCGATAAAACGACGGTAGAAGTTAGCGAAACCCAAGAACTTCTGAAGACTCTTAACTGACGAGGGCTGAGTCCAATCAAGAATAGCTCGGACCTTGACTGGGTCCATCTCCACAGCAGAAGGGGAAAAAATGAACCCCAAAAAGGGAACCTTCTGTACACCAAAAAGACACTTTGAGCCCTTGACAAACAAAGAATTTTCACGCAAAATTTTAAAGACCATCCTGACCTGCTCCACATGCGAGTCCCAATTATCAGAAAAAACCAGAATATCATCCAGATAAACGATCAGAAATTTATCCAGATAGTTCCGGAAAATGTCATGCATAAAGGACTGAAAAACTGAAGGGGCATTAGAGAGCCCAAAAGGCATCACCAAGTACTCAAAATGACCTTCGGGCGTATTGAATGCGGTTTTCCATTCATCCCCTTGCTTAATGCGCACAAGGTTGTACGTACCACGAAGGTCTATCTTGGTAAACCACTTGGCACCTTTAATCCGGGCAAACAAGTCAGACAACAGCGGCAAAGGATACTGAAATTTGACAGTGATCTTATTTAAAAGCCGATAGTCAATACAAGGCCTCAAAGATCCGTCCTTTTTAGCCACAAAAAAGAATCCCGCACCAAGAGGGGAAGAAGACGGACGGATGTGTCCTTTCTCCAGAGACTCCTTGATATATGAACGCATAGCGGTATGTTCAGGTATCGACAGATTAAACAGTCTTCCCTTAGGAAATTTACTGCCTGGAATCAAATCTATTGCACAGTCACATTCCCTATGAGGAGGCAATGCACTGGACCTGGACTCGCTAAAGACATCCTGATAATCAGATAAGTACTCCGGAACTTCCGAAGGCGTAGAAGAAGCAATAGACACAGGCAGGGAATCCTCATGAATACCACGACAGCCCCAACTAGACACTGACATAGCCTTCCAGTCAAGGACTGGATTATGGGTCTGTAACCATGGCAGCCCCAAAACAACCAAATCATGCATTTTATGTAGAACGAGAAAACGTATCACCTCGCGGTGTTCAGGAGTCATGCACATGGTAACCTGTGTCCAATACTGCGGCTTATTTTCTGCCAATGGCGTAGCATCAATACCCCTAAGAGGGATAGGATTTTCTAATGGTTCAAGAATAAAACCACAGCGCTTAGCAAATGAGAGATCCATAAGACTCAGGGCAGCACCTGAATCTACAAACGCCATGACAGGATAAGATGACAGTGAGCAAATCAAAGTTACAGACAGAATAAACTTAGGATGCAAATTACCAACGGTGACAGGACTAACAACCTTAGATATACGTTTAGAGCATGCTGAGATAACATGTGTAGAATCACCACAGTAGTAGCACAAGCCATTCCGGCGTCTATGAATTTTCCTCTCATTTCTAGTCAGGATTCTATCACATTGCATCAAATCAGGTGTCCGTTCAGACAACACCATGAGGGAATTTGCGGTTTTTCTATCACATTGCATCACATCAGGTGTCTGTTCAGACAACAACATGAGGGAATTTGCGGTTTTGCGCTCCCGCAACCACCGGTCAATTTGAATAGCCAGGGACATGGTATCATTCAGACCTGTGGGAATGGGAAAACCCACCATAACATTCTTAATGGCCTCAGAAAGGCCATTTCTAAAATTAGCGGCCAGTGCACACTCGTTCCAATGTGTCAGCATGGACCATTTCCGAAATTTTTGGCAATACACCTCAGCCTCGTCCTGGCCCTGAGACATAGCCAGCAAGGCTTTCTCTGCCTGAATCTCAAGATTGGGTTCCTCATAAAGTAAACCGAGCGCCAGAAAAAACGCATCAATATCAGCCAATGCCGGATCTCCTGGCGCCAACGAAAAAGCCCAATCCTGAGGGTCACCCCGTAAGAATGAAATAACAATTTTTACTTGTTGAGCAGAGTCTCCAGACGAACAAGGTTTCAGGGACAAAAATAATTTACAATTATTCCTGAAATTCCTAAACTTAAATCGGTCTCCTGAAAACAGTTCAGGAATCGGAATCTTGGGTTCAGACCTAGGATTTCTGGTAACATAATCTTGTATACCCTGCACACGAGCGGCAAGCTGGTCCACACTTGTAATCAAGGTCTGGACATTCATGTCTGCAGCAAGCTTAAGCCACTCTGAGGTAAAGGGGAAAAGAAACAAAAAAAAAAAAAATGAGAGAGGGAAAAAAAAAACTCAAAATTTTCTTTCTTATAATCCCACTTCTGCAATGCATTAAACATTTAATACTGGCCTGGCATACTGTTATGACCCCAGTGGACAGGGTCTCAGAGGGACGTGTAAGTCTGCAAGATACAAAAATCCAGCTCATAGGGCTGTGGTAACTGGGTTGACCAAATAGCTACTCCTAACGCCAACACTAGAAGTAGCCGGGGATCAGGCCTACGGTGAACGCTAGATGACTCGCGCCAGCCGGAGAATCTAACTACCCCTAGGAGAAGAAAACAAAGACCTCTCTTGCCTCCAGAGAAAGGGACCCCAAAGCAAGATACAAGCCCCCCACAAATAATAACGATGAGGTAAGAGGAAATGACAAACACAGAAATGAACCAGGTTCAGCAAAGAGAGGCCAGCTTACTAATAGCAGAATATAGCAAGATAACTTATCTGGTCAACAAAAACCCTATAAAAATCCACGCTGGAGATTCAAGAACCCCCGAACCGTCTAACGGTCCGGGGGGAGAACACCAGCCCCCTAGAGCTTCCAGCAAAGGTCAGGATACAGATAGGAACAAGCTGGACAAAAATACCAAACAAAACAAAAGCAAAAAGCAAAGAAGCAGACTTAGCTTGAAAAACAGGAACCAGGATCAGAGGACAAGAGCACAACAGATTAGCTCTGATTTCAACGATGCCAGGCATTGAACTGAAGGTCCAGGGAGCTTATATAGCAACGCCCCTGAACTAACGGCCCAGGTGAGGATATAGGAAAAGACAGACGCTCCAGAGTCAAAACACTAATGACCACTAGAGGGAGCAAAAAGCAAAATCACAACACCTAAGCTCAATTCACTCCCTCCGCATAGAGATTGTGACTGTGCTATAGAATTGATTCCTGGTAGTAAGTTCCCTAAGGGTCGTTTATTTAATCTGTCACTGCCAGAGCATACTGCTATGCGGAATTATATTAAGGAGTCCTTGGAAAAGGGACATATTCGTCCATCTTCGTCCCCTCTGGGAGCAGGTTTTTTTTTTTGTGGCAAAAAAAGATGGTTCCCTGAGGCCTTGTATAGACTATCGCCTTCTGAATAAGATTACAGTCAAGTATCAGTATCCATTGCCATTGTTGACTGATTTGTTTGCTCGCATTAAGGGGGCTAGGTGGTTCACTAAGATAGATCTTCGCGGTGCGTATAATCTGGTGCGGATAAAACAGGGTGATGAGTGGAAAACCGCATTTAATACGCCTGAGGGCCATTTTGAGTATTTGGTAATGCCTTTTGGACTCTCCAATGCTCCGTCAGTCTTTCAGTCCTTTATGCACAATATTTTCCGTGAATATCTGGATAAGTTTATGATTGTGTATTTGGATGATATTTTGGTGTTTTCTGATGACTGGGAGTCTCATGTTCTACAGGTCAGGAAGGTGTTTCAGGTTCTGCGGGCCAATTCTCTGTTTGTGAAGGGCTCAAAGTGTCTCTTCGGAGTCCAGAAGATTTCTTTTTTGGGGTACATTTTTTCTCCTTCTACTATTGAGATGGATCCCGTCAAGGTTCAGGCGATTTGTGACTGGACACAACCTACATCTGTTAAGAGCCTTCAGAAGTTCTTGGGGTTTGCTAATTTTTATCGTCGGTTCATTGCTAATTTTTCCAGTATTGTTAAACCTTTGACTGATTTGACTAAAAAGGGTGCTGATGTTGCTGATTGGTCTCCTGCGGCCGTGGAGGCCTTTCAGGAACTTAAGCGCCGGTTTTCTTCTGCTCCTGTGTTGTGTCAACCAGATGTTTCACTTCCTTTTCAGGTTGAGGTTGATGCTTCCGAGATTGGAGCGGGGGCGGTTTTGTCACAGAGAAGTTCTAATGGCTCGGTGATGAAGCCATGTGCATTCTTCTCTAGAAAATTCTCGCCCGCCGAGCGCAATTATGATGTGGGTAATCGGGAGCTTTTGGCCATGAAGTGGGCATTTGAGGAGTGGCGTCATTGGCTTGAGGGTGCTAAACATCGTGTGGTGGTCTTGACTGATCACAAGAATCTCATTTACCTTGAGTCTGCCAGGCGTTTGAATCCTAGACAGGCTCGTTGGTCGTTGTTTTTTTCTCGTTTCAATTTCGTGGTTTCATACCTGCCAGGTTCAAAGAATGTGAAGGCAGATGCTCTTTCCAGGAGTTTGGTGCCTGACTCTCCTGGAGACTCTGGGCCTACTGGTATCCTTAGGGATGGGGTAATATTGTCCGCCGTATCCCCAGACTTGCGACGTGCATTGCAGGAGTTTCAGGTGGATAAACCGGATCGTTGTCCACCAGAAAGACTGTTTGTTCCGGATGATTGGACCAGTAGAGTCATCTCCGAGGTCCATTCTTCTGTGTTGGCTGGTCATCCTGGAATATTTGGTACTAGAGACTTGGTGGTCAGGTCTTTTTGGTGGCCTTCCTTGTCTAGGGATGTGCGTACCTTTGTGCAGTCTTGTGAAGTGTGTGCTCGAGCTAAGCCTTGCTGTTCTCGGGCCAGTGGGTTGTTGTTATCCTTGCCCATCCCGAAGAGGCCTTGGACGCACATTTCCATGGATTTTATTTCTGATCTCCCGGTTTCACAGAAAATGTCCGTTATCTGGGTTGTGTGTGACCGCTTTTCTAAGATGGTTCATTTGGTGCCCTTGCCTAAGTTGCCTTCCTCCTCTGAGTTGGTCCCTTTATTTTTTCAGAACGTGGTTCGTTTGCATGGGATTCCGGAGAATATCGTTTCTGACAGGGGATCCCAGTTTGTGTCTAGATTTTGGCGGACGTTTTGTGCCAAGATGGGCATTGATTTGTCTTTCTCGTCTGCATTCCATCCTCAGACGAATGGCCAGACGGAGCGAACTAATAAGACCTTGGAAACTTATTTGAGGTGTTTTGTTTCTGCTGATCAAGATGACTGGGTTGCTTTTTTGCCACTGGCCGAATTTGCTCTTAATAATCGGGCTAGTTCGGCCACGTTGGTCTCTCCTTTTTTTTGTAATTCGGGGTTTCATCCTCGTTTTTCCTCTGGTCAGGTGGAGCCTTCGGATTGTCCTGGAGTGGACGTGGTGGTGGACAGGCTACATCAGATTTGGAATCAGGTGGTGGACAATTTGAAGTTATCTCAGGAGAAGACTCAGCAGTTTGCTAATCGCCGTCGCCGCGTGGGTCCCCGACTTCTTGTTGGGGATTTGGTGTGGTTGTCTTCTCGTTTTGTCCCTATGAAGGTCTCTTCTCCTAAGTTCAAGCCTCGGTTCATCGGTCCTTATAGGATCTCGGAGATTCTTAACCCTGTATCTTTTCGTTTGGATCTCCCAGCATCGTTTGCTATTCATAATGTGTTCCATCGGTCGTTGTTGCGGAGGTATGAGGTGCCCGTTGTTCCTTCGGTTGAGCCTCCTGCTCCGGTGCTGGTGGAGGGAGAATTGGAGTATGTTGTTGAGAAGATCTTGGATTCTCGTGTTTCCAGACGCAAACTCCAGTATTTGGTTAAGTGGAAGGGTTATGGTCAGGAGGATAATTCCTGGGTGGTCGCCTCCGATGTTCATGCGACTGATTTGGTCCGCGCCTTCCATAGAGCTCACCCTGATCGCCCTGGGGGTTCTCGTGAGGGTTCGGTGACCCCTCCTCAAGGGGGGGGTACTGTTGTGGATTCTGTTTGTGGGCTCCCTCTGGTGGTTACTGCTGGTACTGGGTGACTTTGGTGGGTTGCGGCCTTTGGTTTCCACCTGTCCATCAGTGGCTGGGTGTTTCCTATTTTACCTGGCCTTTCTGTCATTTCCCTTGCCGGCTATCAATGTATTCAGATGTGCTCTGTTTGGTTCCTGCCTACCTGCTCCCAGATCTTTCAGGATAAGCTAAGTGCTGATTTTCAGTTGTTTGGTTTTTTGTCCAGCTTGCTTATTATGTCTCTATGCTAGCTGGTAGCTCTAGTGGACTGAGGTTCTCCCCATGTGCCATGAGTTGGCACATGGGTTCTTGTAATCTCAGGATGGTTTTTTTGATTAGGGTTTTTTGCTGACCGCTCAGTCCCCTTTTGTATCGTTCTGCTTTCTAGTTTACAGCGGGCCTCAATTTGCTAAAACTATATATAACTTCTCTATGTGTGTGCCTTCCTCTCATTTCACCGTCAATACATGTGGGGGGCAACTATATCTTTTGGGGTTCATTCCGCTGGAGGCAAGTGAGGTCTTTATTTTCTCTGCAGTGCTAGTTAGCTCTTAGGCTGGTGCGTGGCGTCTAGAACCAACATAGGCACGCTCCCTGGCTATCTCTAGTTGCGTTTGTCAGGCGTAGGGCAGCGGTCAGCCCAGGTTCCATCACCCTAGAGCTCGTCCGTAATATATTTGTACTTTGCTTGTCCTGTGCTATCCCTAGCCTTTGGGATTCATGACAGGTTGGGATTAGGGGTGTGTTGGGGTTACGGTTGTTATTAGGATTATGGTTTGGATTGGGATTAGGGTTAGGGGCGTATTGGGGTTAGGGTTGGAGTTATAATTGGAGGTTTCCACTGTTTAGGTACATCAGGGGGTCTCCAAACACGACATGGCTCCACCATTGATTCCAGCCAATGTTGCGTTGAAAAAGTAAAATGGTGCTCCCTCCCTTCTGAGCTCTGCCGTGCACCCAAACAGTAGTTTGCCCCCACATATGGGGCTTCAGCTTACTCAGGACAAATTGGACAACAACTTTTGGGGTCCAGTTTCTCCTGCTACCCTTGGGAAAAAAAAAATTGGGGGCTAAAAAATCATTTTTGTGGGAAATAAGGATTTTTTATTTTCACGGCTCTGCGTTATAAACTTTTGTTAAGCACTTGGGCATTCAAAGTGCTCACCACACATCTAGATAAGCTTCTTGGAGAGGTCTAGTTTCCAAAATGGGGTCACTTGTGGGGGGTTTCTACTGTTTAGGCACATCATGGGCTCTGCAAACACAACATCACTCCCACAGACCATTCCATCAAAGTCTGCATTCCAAAACATTACTACTTCCCTTCCGAGCTCTGCCATGCGCCCAAACAATGGTCTCCCCCACATATGGGGTATCACCGTACTCAGGACAAATTGCACAACTTTCATGGTCCAATCTCTCCTGTTACCCATGTGAAAGTAAAAATTTGGGGGTGAAAAGATCATTTTGGTGGAAAAAATATGATTTTTTATTTTCACGGCTCCACATTATAAACTTCTGTGAAGCACTTGGGGGTTCATAATGCTCACCACACATCTAGGTAAGCTCTCTGGGGGGTCTACTTTCCAAAATGGTGTCACTTGTGGGGGGGTTCTACTGTTTAGGTACATCAGGGGCTCTGCAAAAGCAACATGATGCCTGCAGACCATTCCATCAAAGTCTGCATTTTAAAAAGTCACTACTTCCATTCCGAGCCCCTCTGTGTGCCCAAACAGTGGTCTCCTCCCACATATGGGGTATCGGCATACTCAGGACAAACTGGACAACAACATCTGGGGTCCAATTTCTCCTGTTACCCTAGTGAAAGTAAGAAATTGCAGGCTAAAAATCATTTTTGAGAAAAAAAAAGGATTTTTTATTTTCACGGCTCTACGTTATAAACTTCTGTGAAGCAATTAGGGGTTCAAAGTGCACACCACACATCTAGATAAATTCCTTAAGGGGTTTAGTTTCCAAAATGGTGTCACTTGTGGGGGGTTTCTACTGGTTAGGCACATCAGGGGCTCTTTAAACACAACATGGCGTCCGATCTCAATTCTAGCCAATTCTGCATTGAAAAAGTCAAACGGCACTCCTTCTATTCCAAGCCCTGCCGTGTGCCCAATCAGTGGTTTACCCCCCACATATGGGGTATCGGCGTACTCAGGACAAATTGCACAACATCTTTGGTGGTCTAATTTCTCCTGTTACCATTGTGAAAATAAAAATTTGCGTGTCAAAATATCATTTTTGTGGAAAAAATACGATTTTTTATTTTCATGACTCTACGTTATAAACTTCTGTGAAGCACTTGGGGGTTCAAAGTGCTCACCACACATCTAGATAAGTTCCTTAAGGGGTCTAGTTTCCAAAATGGTGTCACTTGTTGGGGGTTTCCACTGGTTAGGCACATCAGGGCCTCTCTAAACACAACACGGCGATCGATCTCAATTTCAGCCAATTCTGCATTGAAAAAGTCAAACGGCACTCCTTCTCTTCCAAGCTCTGCCGTGCGCCCAAACAGTGGTTTACCCCCACATATGGAGTATCGGTGTATTCAGGGGAAATGGCACAACAAATTTTGTGGTTCATTTTCTTTTTTTACACTTGTGAAAATAAAAAAAATTGGTTTTGAAGTAAAATGTTTGTACTTTTGGGTATTTTCTGTCATGGACACCCCTCAAAGTGACTTTAAATGTGAGATGGTCCCTAAAAAAAATGGTTTTGTAAATTTTATTGTAAAAATGAGAAATTGCTGGTCTACTTTTAACCCTTATAACTTCCTAACAAAAAAAAAAATTGTATGCAAAATGTTGCTGATGTAAAGTAGGCATGTGGGAAATGTTATTTATTAACTATTTTGTGTGACATATCTCTCTGATGTAAGGGCATAAAAATTCAAAGTTTGAAAATTGCAAAATTTTAAAAATTTTCGCCATATTTCCATTTTTTCCATAAATAAATGCAAGTAATGTCGAGAAAATTTTACCACTAATATGAAGTACAATATGTCACGAAAAAACGATCTCAGAATCAGCGGGATCCGTTAAAGCATTCCAGAGTTATAACCTCATAAAGTGACACTGGTCAGAACTGTAAAAATTGGCTTGGTCATTAAGTACCAAATTGGTTCTGTCACTAAGGGGTTAATATTGCCATACAAGGGCTTATTTTTTGCGGGACGAGTTGTACTGCAGTGAAATTGCAAAAAAATGCAATTACACAACTGTTTTTTGTTTTTTTTATTTACCATGTTATATGGTAAAAATGACTTAGTAATATGATTCTCCAGGTTATTATGGGTACGCAGATAGCAAATAGTTTATTTTTTATTTAAGTGTTGAAAAAAAAAATCCAAAATGTATATGCAATGTTTTGATCGCCTGTTATTGCATTGTTGTGGCGACCCAAAAAACGTAACTCCATAGTTTTTTTTAGTTTTTTTCTCATTACGCCATTTACCGATTGGATTAATTTAACTTATATTTTGATAGATCAGACATTTCTGAACGCAGCAGTACCAAAATACAGTGGCATGTAAAAGTTTGGGCACCCCTGGTTAAAATAACCACTCCAAAACCAGGAGTGGAACAATTAGAGGAAAAGTATAATAGAAACATATGCACAACTTCTGCATTTATCACCCACTCCTGGTTTTGGCTTACAAATACTGATGTAAAATAGTGACCAAATACTGCTAGTGTGACGGCAGCCTTAAGGCCCCGTCTCACTAAGCGATTTACCAACGATCACGACCAGCGATATGACCTGGCCGTGATCGTTGGTAAGTCGCTGTGTGGTCGCTGGGGAGCTGTCACACAGACAGCTCTCCCCAGCGACCAACGATCAGGGGAACGACTTCGGCATCGTTGAAACTGTCTTCAACGATGCCGAAGTACCCCTGCAGCACCCGGGTAACCAGGGTAAACATCGGGTTACTAAGCGCAGGGCCGCGATAGTAACCCGATGTTTACCCTGGTTACCAAAAAAAACAAACACTACATACTCGCCTTTCGGTGTCCAGGTCCCTTGCCGTCTGCTTCCTGCTCTGACTGAGCCGCCGTACACTGAGAGCAGAGCGCAGCGGTGACGTCACTGCTGTGCTCTCACTTCTCACTGTACGGCCGGGAGTCAGTGAGAGCAGGAAGCAGACGGCAAGGGACCTGACGGACATCAGAAGGCGAGTATGTACTGTTTGTTTTTTTTTACATTTACGCTGGTAACCAGGGTAAACATCGGGTTACTAAGCGCGGCCCTGCGCTTAGTAACCCGATGTTTACCCTGGTTACCAGTGAAGACATCGCTGGATCGGTGTCACACACACCGATTCAGCAATGTCAGCGGGGCCTCAACGACCAAAAAAAGGTCCAGGCCATTCCGACACGACCAGCGATCTCGCAGCAGGGGCCTGATCGCTGGTACGTGTCACACATAGCGAGATCGCTATGGAGGTCGCTGTTGCGTCACAAAACTTGTGACTCAGCAGCGATCTCGCTAGCGATCTCGCTATGTGAGACGGGGCCTTTAGAGTTATGGCTTGTTCATTATCATTGTTAGGAAAGGCCAGGTGATGCAAATTTCCAAGCTTTAGAAAAACCCAACCTCCTCTAACATCTAAGCCCAAAAACAGCAACCATGGGTTCTTCTAAGCAGTTGCCTAGCAATCTGAAAATGGAAATGGTGACTGCCCACAAAGCAGGAGAAGGCTATAAGGAGATAGAAAAGCATTTTCAAGTTTCCCTTTCCTCAGTTCGAAATGTAATTAAGAAATGGCAGTTAACTCCTGTGAAGGTCAAGATAAGGTCTGGTAGACCAAGCAAAATTTCAGTGAGAGCTGCTCGTAGAATTGCTAGAGAGGCAAATCAGAAGCACTGCTTGACTGCAACAGACCTTTAGAAAGATTTAGCAGACTCCGGAGTTGTGGTACATTGCTCAGAGACACCTGCACAAATATTGGCTTCACGGAAGAGTCATCAGAAGAAAACCTCTTGTGCATCCTCACCATAAAATTCAATGTCAGAAGTATGCAAAAGAACATCTAAACAAGCCTTATGCATTTTGGAAACATGTCCTGTAGACCGATGAGGTTAAAATAGAATTCTTTGGCCACAAGGTATATGTGGAGAATAAAGGGCACAGAATTTCAGGAAAACAACATCTCGCCAAAAGGGATGAGCGAACGTGCTTGGATTTTGGATTGGGTGTTAATCGAGCATGCTCATGTGCTAACCAAGTGTCTTCAGCATGCTTGAAAAATTTGATCGAGTTGCTGCTGCTTCATGTCTTGCAGCTGTTAGAGAGCTGCAACATATGCAGAAATTGCATGTTTGTTAATCCACAATAGACTACCTCAAAAGTCACAAGCTGAATGTTTTACGATGGCAGACACAGTCCCCTGATCTGAACATCATTGAAAATCTGTGGGTAGATCGCAAAATAGCAGTGGATGAAAGAAAACTCTGGAATCTCAATTAATTTTGACCAGGAATGCCCAAGCCTTTACATGCCACTGTAGGTGTATTTTTTTCCAATGTTTTATTTTTAATGGGGCAAAAGGGGGGTGATTTGAACATATATTTTTTTTTAATTTCTATTTTTTAAAAACTTTTTTTGTTCACTTTTTAATTTATTCAATACTCCCATTAGGAGACTTGAAGCAGCGATTGTCCGGTCGCTTGTGTTATGTATAGCAGGGCTACAGCCCCGCTTTGTACAGTAAATATTTTGATCTCCTACGAACGCCGGTCATGAGCCAGCATTCACAGGAGTATTGTGATGACAGGCACGGGGATCTTCTGCAGATGCTCAGCTGTCATGACAACCCATCGAAGCCCCACAATCACATGACAGGGGAGCGCTGATGGGCGAGACTTGTGACGGACTGTTAAATGTCAGTAATTAACAGCGGCATTTAACTTGTTAACAACTCTCGGATCTCGGATCCACCAGCAGCTGTTAGAGGCACTTCATAACTGATTAAATGAGCCACTAAGTGCAGGGAAAGATAAGGGCACAGCCAGGGCCGGCGTCAGCACCCGGCGTACCCGGGCAAGTGCCAGGGCCCTGGCGAGACAAGGGGGCCCATTTAGGGCCGGCGTTAAGGGCAGGTTGCCCGCATGCGGCCCCTGAGGCAGGCATCTGTGGTCCGAGGTGCACGCTAGAAGAGAGGAGGCAGAGGCAGCACGGAACTCTGGGACTTTTGCAGCTGCTGGAGAGCCGCCCACAATCCGTCGCCATGGATACGCAGAGCAGAGTGACTTCCGACTGTCCAGTGCCTGGAGAATGAGCCGAGTGTCGCCAAACAGGAAGTGTGCAGCACCTGCCACCTGGAACAAAGGATTGCGGGGGCCGGGGGGATGCAGAGCCTGGCTGGGAGGACAAGGTATGGGCTCTTATATACTGATTGGGTTGTGTTATATACTACGTGGGCTGGGCTGCTATATACTACGTGGGCTGCTATATACTTCTACGTGGGCTGTGCTATATACTACGTTGGCTGCTATATACTACATGGGCTGCACTGCTATATACTACGTGGGCTGGGTGTTGTGTATCCGCTTTTTGGGCTCCCCTGGTGGTTGCTGGTGGTACTGGTGACTTGTTTGCACTTTGCTTCTTCTGTTCACCTGCTTCCATCAGTGTTTGGGAGTTTCCTATTTAGCCTTGCTCTCCAGTCATTTCCTTGCCGGTCATCATTGTAACCAGAGCCTTCGGTTGCATGTTCCTGCTACTAGTCTGCTGATCAGCTAAGTGGACTTTTTCCTTTTGTTTTGTACCTTTTGTCCAGTTTGCAGTTTTTGTAATTCTCTGTAGCTGGAAGCTCTTGCGGGCTGAAATTGCCACTCCTGTGTCATGAGTTGACACAGGAGTCTTAAAGTAATTTCAGGATGGTTTTTGAAAGGGTTTTCAGTTGACCGTGAAGTCCTCTTTTGTATCCTTCTGCTATCTAGTAAGTGGACCTCTCTTTGCTAAATCTACTTTCATACTGTGTATGTCTTTTCCTCTTAATTCACCGTTATTACATGTGGGGGGCTGCTATCATCTTTTGGGGTATTTCTCTAGAGGTAAGCCAGGTCTGTTTCTTCCTCTACCAGGCGTAGTTAGTCCTCCGGCTGGCGCGTGGCATATAGGAAGCCGTAGGTATGCTCCCTGGCTACTGTTAGTTGTGTGGTAGATTTAGCTCACGGTCAACTCGAGTTTCCATCACCCGAGAGCTCGTTCGTTACTTATGTGTTTTTTACGTTCCCTTGCCATTGGGAACCATGACAGTATGACCGGCCCACAAAGTGTTAATTGTTTGGGCTGAAGCAGGAGAAAAAGAAGTGTTGAAGGGAAATTTTTTTTTTTTCTTTCCCTCAGAGTTTTGCTGCCTAGCCCTTAATTGCTGTCTAGCTGCTTCTTACCTCCTCTTAACCTTTGAATGGCTCTGACCTTAGCTGTTTAACATGGATGTCCAGAGTTTGGCTGCAGGTTTAAATAATCTTGCTACGAAGGTTCAAAATTTACAAGATTTTGTTATACATGCTCCTATTTCTGAACCTAAAATCCCTACACCAGAGGTGTTTTCCGGAGATAGATCTCGGTTTTTGAATTTCAAATATAATTGTAAATTATTCCTTTCTCTCAGACCTCACTCCTCAGGAGATCCTGTCCAGCAGGTTAAGATTGTAATCTCTTTGCTGTGAGGTGACCCTCAAAATTGGGCATTTTCATTGGCACCAGGGGATCCTGCGTTGCTCAATGTGGATGCGTTTTTCCTGGCTTTAGGGTTGCTTTATGAGGAACCTAATTTGGAGATTCAAGCTGAAAAAGCTTTGATAGCCCTATCTCAAGGGCAAGATGAAGCGGAGATATACTGCCAAAAATTTCGTAGGTGGTCTGTGCTTACTCAGTGGAATGAGTGCGCCTTAGCGGCAAATTTCAGAGAGGGCCTTTCTGATGCCGTTAAAGATGTTATGGTCGGGTTCCCTGCGCCTACAGGTCTGAATGAGTCCATGACAATGGCAATCCAGATTGATCGGCGTTTGCGGGAGCGCAAACCCGTGCACCATTTGGCGGTATCTTCTGAAGAGACGCCAGAGAAAATGCAATGTGACAGAGTTATGTCCAGAAGCGAGCGGCAGAATTATAGGCGTAAAAATGGGTTATGCTTCTATTGTGGTGATTCTGCTCATGTTATATCGGCATGCTCTAAGCGTACTAGGAAGGTTGACAAGTCCATTTCAATTGGCACTTTACAGTCCAAATTTATTTTGTCTGTAACCTTGATTTGTTCATTATCAGTTATTACCGTGGATGCCTATGTGGACTCGGGCGCCGCTCTGAGTCTTATGGACTGGTCCTTTGCCAGGTGCTGTGGGTTTGATTTAGAGCCTCTGGAAGTCCCTATACCTCTGAAGGGTATTGATTCTACACCTTTGGCTTGTAATAAACCACAGTTCTGGACGCAAGTGACTATGCGTATGACTCCAGACCATCAGGAGGTGATTCGCTTCCTTGTGTTGTACAATTTACATGATGTTTTGGTGCTTGGATTACCATGGTTACAGTCTCATAACCCAGTCCTTGACTGGAAGGCTATGTCTGTGTTAAGCTGGGGATGTCGGGGGGCTCATGGGGACACTCCTATGGTGTCCATTTCGTCATCTATTCCATCTGAGATTCCGGCATTTTTGTCTGATTATCGTGATATTTTTGAAGAGCCTAAGATTGGTTCACTCCCTCCTCACAGGGATTGTAATTGTGCCATAGATCTGATTCCTGGCAGTAAATTTCCAAAGGGTCGTTTGTTTAACCTATCTGTACCTGAACATGCTGCTATGCGCGAGTATATTAAGGAGTCCCTGGAAAAGGGACATATTCGTCCTTCTTCATCACCTTTAGGAGCCGGTTTTTTCTTTGTCTCTAAAAAGGATGGCTCTCTGAGGCCTTGTATTGATTATCGTCTCCTGAATAAAATTACAGTCAAATATCAGTATCCGTTGCCTTTGCTGACTGATTTGTTCGCTCGCATAAGGGGGGCTAAGTGGTTCTCTAAGATTGATCTTCGTGGGGCATATAATTTGGTGCGAATTAAGCAGGGGGATGAGTGGAAGACCGCATTTAATACGCCTGAGGGCCATTTTGAGTATTTGGTAATGCCTTTCGGCCTTTCTAATGCACCTTCTGTCTTTCAGTCCTTAATGCATGATATTTTCCGGGAATATTTGGATAAATTTATGATTGTGTACTTGGATGATATTTTGATTTTTTCTGATGACTGGGAGTCTCATGTTCAGCAGGTCAGGAGGGTTTTTCAGGTTTTGCGGGAGAATTATTTGTGTGTAAAGGGTTCAAAGTGTGTTTTTGGGGTTCAAAAAATTTCATTTTTGGGGTATATTTTTTCCCCTTCTTCTATTGAGATGGACCCTGTCAAGGTTCGGGCTATTTACGACTGGACGCAGCCTACTTCTCTGAAGAGTCTCCAGAAATTCTTGGGCTTTGCTAATTTTTATCGTCGATTTATAGCTGGTTTTTCTGGCGTTGCTAAACCTCTGACGGATTTGACTAAAAAGGGTGCTGATGTTGCCAATTGGTCCCCTGCTGCCGTGGAGGCCTTTCGGGAGCTTAAGCGCCGCTTTTTGTCTGCCCCTGTGTTGCGCCAGCCTGATGTTTCTCTTCCCTTTCAGGTTGAGGTCGATGCTTCTGAGATCGGAGCGGGGGCGGTTTTGTCGCAGAAAAGTTCCGACTGCTCAGTGATGAGACCTTGTGCGTTCTTTTCGCGAAAATTTTCGGCCGCCGAGCGAAACTATGATGTTGGTAATCGGGAGCTTTTGGCCATGAAGTGGGCATTTGAGGAGTGGCGTCATTGGCTTGAGGGTGCCAGACATCAGGTGGTAGTTTTGACTGATCACAAGAATTTAATTTATTTGGAGTCTGCCAGGCGCCTGAATCCTAGACAGGCACGTTGGTCGTTGTTCTTTTCCCGGTTTAATTTTGTGGTCTCGTACTTACCGGGTTCTAGGAATGTGAAAGCAGATGCTCTTTCTAGGAGTTTTGAGCCTGACTCTCCTGGGAATTCTGAACCTGCTGGTGTCCTTAAGGATGGAGTGGTTTTGTCTGCTGTCTCTCCAGATTTGCGACGTGCTTTGCAAGAATTTCAGGCGGATAGACCTGATCGTTGTCCGTCTGGTAGACTGTTTGTTCCTGACAAGTGGACCACTAGAGTCATCTCGGAAGTTCATTCTTCTACTCTGGCAGGTCATCCGGGAATTTTTGGCACCAGAGATTTGGTGGCTAGATCCTTCTGGTGGCCTTCCCTGTCTCGAGATGTGCGTGTTTTTGTGCAGTCTTGCGATGTGTGTGCTCGGGCCAAGCCTTGTTGTTCTAGGGCTAGTGGGTTGTTGTTGCCCTTGCATATTCCGAAGAGGCCTTGGACGCACATCTCTATGGACTTTATCTCGGATCTCCCTGTTTCTCAGAAGATGTCTGTCATCTGGGTGGTGTGTGACCGTTTTTCTAAAATGGTTCATTTGGTGCCATTGCCTAAGTTGCCTTCCTCATCTGAGTTGGTCCCTCTGTTTTTTCAAAATGTGGTTCGCTTGCATGGTATTCCGGAAAACATCGTTTCTGACAGGGGTACCCAGTTCGTGTCTAGATTTTGGCGGGCAGTCTGTGCCAGGTTGGGCATTGATTTGTCCTTTTCGTCTGCATTCCATCCTCAGACCAATGGCCAGACGGAGCGAACTAATCAAACTTTGGAGACTTATTTGAGGTGTTTTGTGTCTGCGGATCAGGATGATTGGGTTGCCTTTCTGCCGTTGGCGGAGTTTGCTCTTAATAATCGGGCTAGTTCTGCCACTTTGGTTTCTCCTTTCTTTTGCAATTCAGGGTTTCATCCGCGTTTTTCATCTGGTCAGGTTGAATCTTCGGATTGTCCTGGAGTGGATGCGGTGGTGGATCGGTTGCATCGGATTTGGGGATAAGTGGTGGATAATTTGGATTTGTCCCAGGAGAGGACTCAGCAGTTTGCTAACCGTCGTCGTCGTGTTGGTCCCCACCTTCGCGTTGGGGACTTGGTGTGGTTGTCTTCCCGTTTTGTCCCTATGAGAGTTTCTTCTCCCAAATTTAAGCCTCGGTTCATCGGTCCTTATAGGATTTTGGAGATTCTTAACCCTGTTTCCTTTCGTTTGGACCTCCCGGCATCTTTCGCTATCCATAATGTGTTCCATCGGTCGTTGTTGCGGAGATATGAGGTACCGGTGGTTCCTTCTACTGAACCTCCTGCTCCTGTGCTGGTGGAGGGTGAATTGGAGTACGTCGTGGAGAAGATCTTGGACTCCCGTATTTCCAGACGGAGACTTCAATATCTGGTTAAATGGAAAGGCTATGGTCAGGAAGATAATTCTTGGGTAACTGCCTCTGATGTTCATGCCTCGGATTTGGTTCGTGCCTTTCATAGGGCTCATCCAGATCGCCCTGGCGGCTCTTGTGAGGGTTCGGTGCCCCCTCCTTAAGGGGAGGGTACTGTTGTGTATCCGCTTTTTGGGCTCCCCTGGTGGTTGCTGGTGGTACTGGTGACTTGTTTGCACTTTGCTTCTTCTGTTCACCTGCTTCCATCAGTGTTTGGGAGTTTCCTATTTAGCCTTGCTCTCCAGTCATTTCCTTGCCGGTCATCATTGTAACCAGAGCCTTCGGTTGCATGTTCCTGCTACTAGTCTGCTGATCAGCTAAGTGGACTTTTTCCTTTTGTTTTGTACCTTTTGTCCAGTTTGCAGTTTTTGTAATTCTCTGTAGCTGGAAGCTCTTGCGGGCTGAAATTGCCACTCCTGTGTCATGAGTTGACACAGGAGTCTTAAAGTAATTTCAGGATGGTTTTTGAAAGGGTTTTCAGTTGACCGTGAAGTCCTCTTTTGTATCCTTCTGCTATCTAGTAAGTGGACCTCTCTTTGCTAAATCTACTTTCATACTGTGTATGTCTTTTCCTCTTAATTCACCGTTATTACATGTGGGGGGCTGCTATCATCTTTTGGGGTATTTCCCTAGAGGTAAGCCAGGTCTGTTTCTTCCTCTACCAGGCGTAGTTAGTCCTCCGGCTGGCGCGTGGCATATAGGAAGCCGTAGGTATGCTCCCTGGCTACTGTTAGTTGTGTGGTATATTTAGCTCACGGTCAACTCGAGTTTCCATCACCCGAGAGCTCGTTCGTTACTTATGTGTTTTTTACGTTCCCTTGCCATTGGGAACCATGACAGCTGGGCTGCTATATACTACGTGGGCTGGGCTGCTATATACTACGTTGGCTGCTATATACTACATGGGCTGCGCTGCTATATACTATGTGGGCTGGGCTCCTATATACTACATGGGCTGCTATATACTTCTACGTGGGCTGTGCTATATACTAAGTTGGCTGCTATATACTACATGGACTGCGCTGCTATATACTACGTGGGCTGGGCTGCTATATACTACATGGGCTGCGCTGCTATATACTACGTGGGCTGGGCTGCTATATACTACATGGGCTGCGCTGCTATATACTACGTGGGCTGGGCTTCTATATACTACGTTGGCTGCTATATACTACATGGGCTGCGCTGCTATATACTACGTGGGCTGGGCTTCTATATACTATGTTGGCTGCTATATACTACATGGGCTGCGCTGCTATATACTACGTGGGCTGGGCTGCTATATACTACGTTGGCTGCTATATACTACATGGGCTGGGCTGCTATATACTACGTGGGCTGGGCTGCTATATACTAAGTTGGCTGCTATATACTACATGGGCTGCGCTGCTATATACTACGTGGGCTGGGCTGCTATATACTACATGGGCTGCGCTGCTATATACTACGTGGGCTGGGCTGCTATATACTACATGGGCTGCGTTGCTATATACTACGTGGGCTGGGCTTCTATATACTACGTTGGCTGCTGTATATTACATGGGCTGCGCTGCTATATACTACGTGGGCTGGGCTGCTATATACTACGTTGGCTGCTATATACTACATGGGCTGCTATATACTACGTGGGCTGGGCTGCTATATACTACGTGGGCTGCTATATACTACGTGGGTTGTGTTATATACTACGTGGGCAGTGTTATATACTACGTGGGCAGTGTTATATACTACGTGGGCTGCTATATACTATGTAGGCAGTGCTGTATACTACTATGTGGGCAGTGCTGTATACTACTGTGTGGCTGTGCTATATACTACTATGTTGGCAGTGCTGTATACTACTATGTGGGCAGTGCTGTATACTACTGTGTGGGCTGTGCTATATACTACTGTGTGGGCTCTGCTATATACTACTGTGTGGGCTGTGCTATATACTACTGTGTGGGCTGTACTGTATACTACTGTGTGGGCAGTGCTGTATACTACTATGTGGGCTGTGCTGTATACTACATGGCTGTTCTATAAACTACGTGGGCCTTGTTATATACTATGTGGCTGTGCTATATACTATATGGGCTGTTATATGATACGTTGGCTGTGCTATATACTACGTGGCTGTGTTATATGCTACGTGGGCTGTTATATACTACATGGCTGTGTTATATGCGATCATGAATCGTGGTATGTGTTAAAGGGGGGGCCCACTGAGACTCTTTCGCCCGGGGCCCTCAAAAACCTGGAGCCGGCCCTGGGCAAAGCGTCAGAGCCCGAATTAAAGGCAGAGACACGGCCGATGACTTAAATATATGCTATCAGTTGTGAAGGGGTTAATTATTATTTCGGGGGCAAAATACTCCTTTATTTTTTTTAATGTGCTTGATGTGTCCCTCCACATTATTTACTTATACTTGAGGCTTGACCTATCCAGTCTATTATGGTAAGATTTTCCCATTTTTTCATCTGTGATCACTGTATTCCCTGTAATTTTCCCAAGAGGTCACATGAGAGACCATGACACTCGTGTAGGGCCAAACCAATAGGCTGAAATTAATTGTGCTCAAAATTAATATTAACATATTATTTATAATTATTTTATATTAATATTAATTGTATCATTTAATCTTGAGCAGAATTAAGTATGCTGGCAACCCCCTATGTACCTTATGACCCTGCACACATCCACCCTATATACTGTATGAGCCCACATACAGACCCCTATACATATATATATATATATATATATATATATATATATATATATATATATATGTCTGCATATAGCTTGGTAGCACAACTTTGATTCATATCGTATGTTACAGCGGGTACGGTAAGTATTCAGACCCCATTAAATTTTTCACTCTTTGTTTCATTGCAGCCATTTGAAAAAAACAGAAATGTAGACATTTTTGCAAATTTATAAAAAAAAACAACTGAAATATCACATGGTCATAAGCAGGGCTGCCATCAGGGCATTACAGCCGTTACTGCTGTATGGGGCCCGGTCGGCAGCAGTACACAGAGGGGCCCGCAGATCTGGGGCCCCACTGTTGTGCTTCTATTGAAAAAACATTTTTGTTTTTTTTAAATGGGTGAGGTGGGGGGGAGTGAGACTGCAGATGATGGAGTGTGTTTGAGGGGGCACTGCGCATGATGAAATGATAGGGGGCTGCAGATGATGAAGTGTGTTTGAGGGGGCACTGCGCATGATGAAATGATAGGGGGCTGCAGATGATGAAGTGTGTTTGAGGGGGCACTGCACATGATGAAATGATAGGGGACTGCAAATGATGAAGTGGGGGTGATGGGGACTGCAAATGATGATGTGGGGGTGATGTGGACTGCAAATGATGATGTGGGAGTGATGGGGACTGCAAATGATGATGGGGACTGCAAATGATGATGTGGGGATGATGTGGACTGAAAATGATGCAGGGGTGATGGGGACTGGAAATGATGAAGTGATGGTAATTGCAAGTGATGGGGACTGCAAATGATGATGTGGGGTGATGTGGACTGCAAATGATGATGTGGGAGTGATGGAGACTGCAGATGATGAATTGTGTTTGAGGGGGTACTGCACATGATGAAATGATAGGGGGCTGCAAATGATAAAGTAAGGGGGACTGCAGATGAAGTGAAGAGGGATAGGGGACTAAATGATGAAGTAAGGTGGACTGCAAATGATGAAGTGGGGGTGATGGGGACTGCACATCAAGTGAGTGTGAGGGACGGTGGACAGCAATTGAATTGAAGGTGGGGTTGGGGAGAGCCAATGGTGTATTGAAGGTAGGGAGAGCAAATAATGAATTTTGAGGGTGGGGAAGAGCAGTTGATAAAGAATAGAGGGTGGGAGAGAGAGAAGACATGACAATGAATTGAGGCAGAAGGGGCATGTAACTATAATGAATCGGAGTTAAGGCTGAGTCACACATAACGATATCGTTAACGATATCGTTGCAACGTCACGCTTTTGGTGACGCAGCAATGATCCCGCTAATGATCTCGTTATGTGTGACAGCGACCAACGATCAGGCCCCTGCTGGGAGATCGTTGGTCGTTGGGGAATGATCAGGACCATTTTTTGGTCGCTGATCACCCGCTGTCATCGCTGGATCGGCGTGTGTGACGCCGATCAAGCGATGTGTTCACTTGTAACCAGGGTAAATATCGGGTTACTAAGCACAGGGCTGCGCTTAGTAACCCGATATTTACCCTGGTTACCATTGTAAAAGTTAAAAAAAAAACACTACTCACATTCTGATGTCTGTCATGTCCCCTGCCGGCGTCCGCTGCTAATGCACGCGCTGCTGCCGAGAGCTTCCCTGCACTGACTGTGTCAGCGCCGGCCGTAAAGCAGAGCACAGCGGTGACTTCACCGCTGTTACTGCCGGCACTGACACATTCAGTGCAGGGAAGCTCTCGGCAGCAGCGCGTGCATTAGCAGCGGACGCCGGCGGGGGACGTGACAGACATCAGAATGTGAGTATGTAGTGTTTTTTTTTTACTTTTACAATGGTAACCAGGGTAAATATCGGGTTACTAAGCGCGGCCCTGCCCTTAGTAACCCGATGTTTACCCTGGTTACCCGGGTGCTGCAGGGGGACTTCGGCATCGTTGAAGACAGTTTCAACGATGCCGAAGTCGTTCCCCTGATCGTTGGTCGCTGGAGAGAGCTGTCTGTGTGACAGCTCCCCAGCGACCACACAACGACTTACCAATGATCACGGCCAGGTCGTATCGCTGGTCGTGATCGTTGTTAAGTCGTTTAGTGTAACTCCAGGATAAAGTGACTGGAAATAAATTGGGGGAAAGAGTACAGGTGCTAATTAATTTATATATTAAATGGGGAAAGTGGCTATGTATAGCTAGAAGGGGCTCAGTGGCGTATTATAATTTATATTTGGAATGGTGGGTTGCATAATAACCAATTACAGCATATATTAATGGTGAGTGAATGTCTGTATTCATATGTGTAGTGTAGAAGAAAGGGAAAAAGTGGGGAATGTGCTCTGGAAGCGGTGCTCTAGATAACTGTGTTATTTTATGCAGAGACGAGTCCTGGCTGAAAGAAGTGATGGCGGTCTGCGCTGGATTAAAAAGAAACGCAAAGATGAAGGATTTCAGCTAGAGACGTCACTGGTGAGTCAGGATGTTACCTGTACACTTACACCATACACTGTATACTGTATACAGAGCTCCTGTGTATAATGTCACTGGTGATCACTATATTATCTGTACACTATACACTATATACAGAGCTCTTGTGTATGTCACTGGTGATCACTGTATTACCTGTACACTGACACTATATATAGAGCTCCTGTGTATAATGTCACTGGTGATCCCTGTATTACCTGTACACTGACACTATATATAGAGCTCCTGTGTATAATGGCACCGGTGACCACTGTATTACCTGTACACAGACACTGCATACTAAGTACAGATCTCCTATGTATAATGGCACTTATGGTGATAGTATTTTTTTTAATTAATGATCAGTATTGTACTATTCAGTCACAATGTGGTGGTAATACGTTGTCCGGCCATGGTGTGGCGGAATTTGTTCCTTGTATGTGCTATTATTTGGTCACTATGTGGTGGTAATATGTGGTCTGGTCATGGTGTGGTGGTATTTGTTCCTTGTATGTGCTATTATTCGGTCACCGTGTGGTGGTAATATGTGGTCTGGTCATGTTGTGTTGGTATTTGTTCCTTGTATGTAGTTGCTCACCATGTGGTGGTAATATGTGGTCTCTACATGCTGTGGTGGTATTTGTCCCTTGTATGCGATATTGTTCGGTCACTGTGGTGGTAATATGTGGTCTGCACATGGTGTGGCAGTATTTATTCCTTGTAGATAGTATTATAGGTCACTATGTGGTGATAATGTGGTGTCTGGTCATGGTGTTGTGGTATTTGTCCCTTGTATGTGGTATTATTGGTCATTTGAAAAATTGAAAAGTAAATAAAAATATACCTAAATTGTATTGCATATTTTAACAAATGTTTAATAAGTTAGAGTAGAGTAGGGCCCGGCCAAAAGAGTCTACCTTGTCGTGGCAGATTAAAAAAACATTTTGACCAAAACAAAATTTGCTGGCCATGTGTGTGATCTGGTGATGGGAACTGTTGATGTGTGATTGGTGAGAAGTGGAGTTTTTCCAAGAGACAGCGGTGGTGCTGTGCACAGTTCGAGGGTTGGAGGCGGGGCTGGGGTGGAGCCTGGGCGGAGTCTTAAGGTGGCCCTGAAAATTTTGCCAGTATGGGGCCCCGAAATTTCTAGTGGCAGCCCTGGTCATAAGTATTCAGACCCTTTGCTCACTATTGACTAGAAGCCCCTTTTTCAGCTAGTACAGCCATGAGTATTCTTGGGAATGATGCAACAAGTTTTTTACACCTGGATTTGGGGATCCTCTGCCATTCTTCCTTACAGATCCTCTCCATTTCCGTCAGGTTGGATGGTGAACATTGGTGGACACGACAGCCATTTTCAGGTCTCTCCAGAGATGCTCAATTGGGTTTAGGTCAGGGATCTGGTTGGGCCAGTCAAGAACGATCTGAATACTTTCCGTACCCACTGTAACACACGACATGAATCAATGTTGTGTTAGGCTACTTTCACACTTCCGTCTTTTTAGATCCGTCACAATGCGTCATTTTGTGAAAAAAACGCATCCTGCAAATGTGCCTGCAGGATGCGTTTTTTTCCCATAGACTTGTATTGCCGACGAATCGCGACGTATGGCCACACGTCGCGTCCGTCGTGAACTGGATGCGTCGGTATTTGGCGGACCGTCGTAGCAAAAAAATGTTCAAGGGAACGTTTTTTTGTACGTCGTGTCCTGCATTTTAAACTGTGCATGCCCGGCCGTAACTCCACCCCCTCCTCCCTGGGAGTTTACTATGGGCAGCGGACGCGTTGAAACACTGCGTCCGCTGCCCACGTTGTGCAGAAAATCACCACTGTCCGTCAGTACGTTGCGCCGACGCTTTGTGACGGCCCCGTATCGACGGAAGTGTGAAAGAAGCCTTACAAAGCTATAAAGAAGTAATTTCATGTGTACAGAAAATTTTCAAAGATTTGAGAAGAAGCACTAGTGTGTAAACAAACAACTCAAGATGTTTTCAGCCCATGATGGTTAACCTTGGTCTCCACTCGTCCATACATGGCATTATGGTAACTCTAGGCTAATGTCCAGGAAGGAAATTAATGTTATTTTGAGAAGGCTGCATGGATTCTCTGGCAGGAAAGGGAAATGCTCCGCTGCTGGAATAGTGGTTGCTTATCAGATACACAAAGATGATGACTGCATTGTCATCAAGAGTATCTCTGTTTGTACAGTGGAGTCTCATACACATTATACAGCTTCTTGTTCTTTGCTAATGAAAAGCGCATTCCCCGAAAACTACTTTTGTCAGCGCTATGCTACAGATGGATCTGTATCCCATAAGTGATATTACTTTGATTGGAATTCTTATTTTTGGTTAACTTTCTTTGAAAATAAAAGATAATATTTTAAGTACAATTTCTAAACTATATGTAAGAGGCCAATGTGCCTACCTTAAAAGCAGGGGCGTATATAGAAATCATGGGGCTCCATAGCAGAAGTTGTAATTAACTCCCCACCCCCCAAAAAAACTTAATATTCGGTGAGGTCACAGACATGCATATCTCATAGCTTTGCAGCCCTTAGACAGTAATTTTCCTCGTAATGAAACCCCTAGATTGTCCTTTCATTGCCCACTAAGTATGATGCCAAATATAGTATCCCCTGAAACACAATGTTATACCCCCCACAGTGAATTTTTTCACAGTACCCACCATACACATAGTATGATGCCCCTACTGTACCCCTCCCCTTCAACCATCTCCCGGGAAAGTTTTGTGACCTCAGCACAGTATGATGCCTCAACTGTGATCGCCACACTGCCTTCTATACAATATAATCGGCCCCACACCCCTCCACTCAGTATGATGGCCGCAACACAACCATCCACACTGTATAATAGCCTCCACTAACCCTCCACTAACCCAGACAGTATATTTGCCCCTATAAAGCTCTCTACACAGTATGACGGACCCCCAAAAAACTTTCACATTGTGTAATTGCTTGCATACAGTACAATGGTCCCACATAGCCCTACAAGCAATACAATGGCACCCACATAACCCTCCAAACCGTATAATGATCCCCACTTAGCCCTCCAAATAGTATAATGGCCTATGGGCTATACAATGCACCTGCTGTTTTTCAAAGTTTTATGAATGACCTTTTCTTTGTTTGTGAAATTAGAGAAATGTGTTTTTTTATGTTCAGGAAATTTCGTTCTTGGGATTTATTTTGTCAGCAGAAGGGTTAAAGATGGACTTTTGGAAGGTGAAGGCCATAATTGATTGGGCTCAATCTCACGATCTTAAAGCTTTGCAACATTTTCTGGGATTTGCCAACTATTATAGGAAATTTATCAAGGGTTTCTTTCAGATTGCTAAACCTCTTACTGACCTCATACTTAAGGGGGCAAATCTCAAGGTTTGGTCACCGGATGCTATAAGGGCCTTTAAATAATTGAAAGAGTATTTCATGCCTGCTCTTGTTCCAATCAAACCCAATCTACAAGCACCTTACATTGTGGAGGTGGATGCTTTGGAGGTTGGGGCAGGGGCCGTTTCATCGCAACGGCCCAAAACTCTGACAAAACCTGCATCCATTTGCTGTTTTTTCTAAGAAATTCTTGTCTACGGAGAAAACTTAAAAGGTTGGGAATCGTGAATTACTTGCTGTTAAATTAGCCTCTGAGGAATGGAGACATTTTTTGGAGGGGGTGGTTCATCAAGTTACTGTGGTTACTGATCACAAAATGAAGCTTACATTGAATCAGCTAAATGGCTAACTCCCAGAGAGGCCAGATGGTCCTTGTTTTTCTCTAGGTTTAATTTCTCTATCACATTCAGGCTGGGGTCTAAAAATATGATGGCTGACGCATTATCACGCAGTCTCAATTCAGCTTCTCCTCCAGAACATCCATCCTCCATTATTCCTAACGGTATTGTGGTTTCTGTGGTAAATTTGGAGTTGCAACAGGAGATCCATAAAGTTGAGACGTTGGCTTCTCCCACTTTTACAGAGCCCAAATGATTTTTTCCTGTGTACCTATGACTGCGTCTGTTACAGAAGTTTCATGATTTTGCATTGAGTGGTCATCCTGGGGTTACTGCTACATGCAGTAGTGTCACAGGAAGGGGCCCACCAGGAGCCACGGCCACTTTTGTTATGAGGTCGCATCTGAGGTGTCAGGGAGTGAGCAGCAAAATGCCTGCTTCCCTGTCTGACAGACTCTGCACACTGACTAGCAGATTCAGTCCATGCAGTGCTGTCTAATCTGATAAGCTTCTTCTAGACTGCACTGTCAGCAGCTGCAGTTAGTTTATGGCTGTGTAGGCTCTGGCTTTCTGAGTCCTAGTATCCACCTTGACAGTTCCTGGTCCTGCTTGCAAACTTCATTGGTAAGTGGGTGTAAGGAGGAAGACCGGACCGTGGGTACCTGTACCGAGCCAGGTCCAGAACTGTTGAGGCTGCCTCCATTTTTGCCTGGGGGAAGAAATGAGGAGCAGGACCGACCTCATGACCCAGGTAGGAGGGGCAGCTTAAAAAGCAAAGCGCGACCAGCTGCGGGCAGTTTGGCGCCAACCAGCAGCAGCACGCAGCCAGGCAAGCACGCTCCCTCCCCGGGTGCCGGCGCCTCGAGAGGCCGCATTGTTTAGTCCCAGCCGTCCGCGGTGGGACCCCGTGTGCAGAGAGGTGCCATTCGCCCTGTAACTGCTGGAGAGAGAGGTGTAGTGCACTCAGTGACTGTGAGTACCGCGCATGTGCAAATGAGGGAGAGCCGCATATCGGACAGACTCCTGCGGCCTTCCCTGCCACTTGCTTCACGCCCATTTCCGTTTGACTCTGGGAGTGTTGCGGCCCTATTTGCTCCGGTCACACTTGTTTATTGGCTAGGGGCTCAGCGGAAGGTACCAGAGACCGACCGCTGTTGCCAGAAGACGGACCATCTCTTAAAGGACCCCATCTGAGGACATCGCCCGGCAGCTGCCGGTTCTACAACCTTTCCTCCTGAAGGAACATCTGCTGTAGAGGACCATACAGGACACGAGAAGTTGTTTTCATTGGATGGCTATTGTTTTTTACAGTTGCTACCCCCATTATCCCTCCTTTAACCATTAACTTCCCTGCGAGGAGTGAATTCCGTTTATTAAATTGTTATATATTGTTAACCCTTGCTCTGCCTCTTGTCTGTCAGTGCATCCCACAACCTGCTTACACTTGGTGTAGTTGGCAGGATGCAGTCCACAAGCACAGAGGTGTGGCAGGCCAAGCGGCCGTGGGGGTCCCAAGGGCCAGCTTGCCACTGGGGGCCATGCTCAGCGATCTCCCGAAGTTTACAGGGAGTAATTCATTGCTGTGGAACTGGTCCCAGGGGGTTAAAGGCATGCTAAGGATGCACCCCATGACTCCCACTATGCAGGCGGAGACTGTTGTAATGGCCCTAGACGGGGAATCCAGATGTTCTGTTATGTTCCGGTCCCCGCACAAGCGGAACACGTTCACTAAAGTGCTACAGATCTTGGAAGAGATGCATGGGGACCCCAGAGATATCGGTGAATTGCGGATACATCTGTTTAGCCGTGTCCAAAGGGAGAAGGAGCATGTGACCCAATATATGAACACGCTGCAGGAGATCCATGCCGCAATTGCTAAGCGGGATGATGTGGGTATGGGCCCCGATGTAATTTTGAGGGACTAACTCATAGCAGGCTTGAGGGATATGCTGCTTAAACAGGCCCTGCGGGAGCGCTTGCGAGCCAATCCGCGTATCTTTTCTGGAAGATGGGACGGAAGCCCGTGTGCGCGAGCAAGAGCAGGGGATGGCGGCATCAGCAGGGAAGGTTCAGAGCGGGGAGGTATCAGCTCCGTCTGCAGCTGAACCAGGATGGGTGAGAGAAATTCGGAAGGAAATCCAAGACATGCAGGAAGAGTGAACTGACTTTAAAAAAAAGACCCCTGGTGATTCCGGACTCCGCCAAAGGCAGAACTGATCTCGAGTGTCGGCAGAGATGGGACAACCCTGATCAGAGAGACGGCCGATTTGCTTTAGATGCGGGGATACTGGACACTATGCCTGAGAATGCGCCCGAAGAGGGAGGCCTCTTACTCACCGGCCGTTAAACTAGTGCGCTCTGTAGCTGGAGGATGCCGCCCAGATCCTGAGCAGCCAAGAAGGAGAGAAGGAAGTCCCACAAGTTTGAGTTCCCTGAGCCCTCTCATATGGGCAGAAATGGATGGTCGGGCCGTCTGCTGTCTAGTCGACA